>NW_025958020.1:0-55284 GCF_023159225.1 Perognathus longimembris pacificus | reverse complement strand
AGGTCGACCAGTTGTCTATTTATTATTTTTTTTACTACGCATCAAGCTGCGCTGCTTGTCTTTGCTCCTGTGTGCTCGCGCACTCTCGCCTTTTCCACTAATTTTTATTTTTGATTTATTTTTGATTTATTTGTCAATTTTAAAAGAAAAATACGCATCCTCTTGTGCTGTTTGTGTTTGCTTGAGTGCATTCGCGCGCTCTCGCTTTCTCCACTTTACACTTTTTTTGTTATTATTTATCTATTCCTGAGAGTTTATCTTATTTTTTGTTTATTTAAATGAAGTCGACCAGTTGCCTGCCCTTCCTTCCATTATCCGTCACCGAGACAAACTGAACAAAGTTCTGAGGTCGACCTTTTAAAGATAAGGATTCAGGTCTGTCTGCGGTTTAAGTTTGCTCCTACGCACTGCCCTTCTCTCCACATTTTTGTGTTTGTTTGTCTATCTAATCTTTTGGGTTTTTATTTCTAATGAGGTCGAACAGTTGTCTATTTATTATTTTTTTTTACTACGCATCAAGCTGCGCTGCTTGTCTTTGCTCCGGTGTGCTCGCGCACTCTCGCCTTTTCCACTTATTTTTATTTTTGATTTATTTTTGATTTATTTTGTCAATTAAAAAAATACGCATCGTGCTGTGCTGTTTGTGTTTGCTTGAGTGCATTCGCGCGCTCTCGCTTTCTCCACTTTACAATTTTTTTGTTATTATTTATCTATTCCTGAGAGTTTATCTTATTTTTTATTTGTTTATTTAAATGAAGTCGACCAGTTGCCTGCCCTTCCTTCCATTATCCGTCACCGAGACAAACTGAACAAAGTTCTGAGGTCGACCTTGTAAAGATAAGGATTCAGGTCTGTCTGCTGTTTACCTTTGCTCCTGCGCGCACTGCCCTTCTCTCCACATTTATGTGTTTGTTTGTTTGTCTATCTAATCTTTTGGGTTTTTATTTCTAATGAGGTCGACCAGTTGTCTATTTATTATTTTTTTTTAGTACGCATCAAGCTGCGCTGCTTGTCTTTGCTCCTGTGTGCTCGCGCACTCTCGCCTTTTCCACTTATTTTTATTTTTGATTTATTTTTGATTTATTTTGTCAATTTAAAAAAAAATACGCATCGTGCTGTGCTGTTTGTGTTTGCTCGAGTGCATTCGCGCGCTCTCGCTTTCTCCACTTTACAATTTTTTTGTTATTATTTATCTATTCCTGAGAGTTTATCTTATTTTTTATTTGTTTATTTAAATGAAGTCGACCAGTTGCCTGCCCTTCCTTCCATTATCCGTCACCGAGACAAACTGAACAAAGTTCTGAGGTCGACCTTGTAAAGGTAAGGATTCAGGTCTGTCTGCTGTTTACCTTTGCTCCTGCGCGCACTGCCCTTCTCTCCACATTTATGTGTTTGTTTTTTTGTCTATCTAATCTTTTGGGTTTTTATTTCTAATGAGGTCGACCAGTTGTCTATTTATTATTTTTTTTACTACGCATCAAGCTGCGCTGCTTGTCTTTGCTGCTGTGTGCTCGCGCACTCTCGCCTTTTCCACTTATTTTTATTTTTGATTTATTTTTGATTTATTTTGTCAATTTTAAAAAAAATACGCATCGTGCTGTGCTGTTTGTGTTTGCTTGAGTGCATTCACGCGCTCTCGCTTTCTCCACTTTACAATTTTTTTGTTATTATTTATCTATACCTGACAGTTTATCTTATATTTTATTTGTTTATTTAATGAAGTCGACCAGTTGCCCGCCCTTCCTTCCATTATCCGTCACCGAGACCAACTGAACAAATTTCTGAGGTCGACCTTTGTAAAGATAAGGATTCAGGTCTGTCTGCTGTTTACCTTTGCTCCTGCGCGCACTGCCCTTCTCTCCACATTTATGTGTTTGTTTGTTTGTCTATCTAATCTTTTGGGTTTTTATTTCTAATGAGGTCGACCAGTTGTCTATTTATTATTTTTTTACTACGCATCAAGCTGCGCTGCTTGTCTTTGCTCCTGTGTGCTCGCGCACTCTCGCCTTTTCCACTTATTTTTATTTTTGATTTATTTTTGATTTATTTTGTCAATTTAAAAAAAATACGCATCGTGCTGTGCTGTTTGTGTTTGCTTGAGTCCATTCGCGCGCTCTCGGTTTCTCCACTTTACAATTTTTTTTGTTATTATTTATCTATTCCTGAGAGTTTAACTTATTTTTTATTTGTTTATTTAAATGAAGTCGACCAGTTGCCTGCCCTTCCTTCCATTATCCGTCACCGAGACAAACTGAACAAAGTTCTGAGGTCGACCTTGTAAAGATAGCATTCAGGTCTGTCTGCTGTTTACCTTTGCTCCTGCGCGCACTGCCCTTCTCTCCACATTTATGTGTTTGTTTGTTTGTCTATCTAATCTTTTGGGGTTTTTATTTCTAATGAGGTCGACCAGTTGTCTATTTATTATTTTTTTTACTACGCATCAAGCTGCGCTGCTTGTCTTTGCTCCTGTGTGCTCGCGCACTCTCGCCTTTTCCACTTATTTTTATTTTTGATTTATTTTTGATTTATTTTGTCAATTTTTTAAAAAAATACGCATCGTGCTGTGCTGTTTGTGTTTGCTTGAGTGCATTCGCGCGCTCTCGCTTTCTCCACTTTACAATTTTTTTATTATTATTTATCTATCCTGAGAGTTTATCTTATTTTTTATTGGTTTATTTAAATGAAGTCGACCAGTTGCCTGCCCTTCCTTCCATTATCCGTCACCGAGACAAACTGAACAAAGTTCTGAGGTCGACCTTGTAAAGATAAGCATTCAGGTCTGTCTGCTGTTTACCTTTGCTCCTGCGCGCACTGCCCTTCTCTCCACATTTATGTGTTTGTTTGTTTGTCTATCTAATCTTTTGGGTTTTTATTTCTAATGAGGTCGACCAGTTGTCTATTTATTATTTTTTTTACTACGCATCAAGCTGCGCTGCTTGTCTTTGCTCCTGTGTGCTCGCGCGCTCTGGCCTTTTCCACTTATTTTTATTTTTGATTTATTTTTTATTTATTTTGTCAATTAAAAAAAATACGCATCGTGCTGTGCTGTTTGTGTTTTGCTTGAGGTGCATTCGCGCGCTCTCGCTTTCTATACTTTACAATTTTTTTGTTATTATTTATCTATTCCTGAGAGTTTATCTTATTTTTTATTTGTTTATTTAAATGAAGTCGACAGTTGCCTGCCCTTCCTTCCATTATCCGTCACCGAGAAAAACTGAACAAAGTTCTGAGGTCGACCTTGTAAAGATAAGGATTCAGGTCTGTCCTGCTGTTTACCTTTGCTCCTGCGCGCACTGCCCTTCTCTCCACATTTATGTGTTTGTTTGTTTGTCCATCTAATCATTTGGGTTTTTATTTCTAATGAGGTCGACCAGTTGTCTATTTATTATTTTTTTTACTACGCATCAAGCTGCGCTGCTTGTCTTTGCTCCTGTGTGCTCGCGCACTCTCGCCTTTTCCACTTATTTTTATTTTTGATTTATTTTTGATTTATTTTCAATTTAAAAAAAAATACGCATCGTGCTGTGCTGTTTGTGTTTGCTTGAGTGCATTCGCGCGCTCTCGCTTTCTCCACTTTACAATTTTTTTGTTATTATTCATCTATTCCTGAGAGTTTATCTTATTTTTTATTTGTTTATTTAAATGAAGTCGACCAGTTGCCTGCCCTTCCTTCCATTATCCATCACCGAGACAAACTGAACAAAGTTCTGAGGTCGACCTAGTAAAGATAAGGATTCAGGTCTGTCTGCTGTTTACCTTTGCTCCTGCGCGCACTGCCCCTCTCTCCACATTTATGTGTTTGTTTGTTTGTCTATCTAATATTTTGGGTTTTTATTTCTAATGAGGTCGACCAGTTGTCTATTTATTATTTTTTTTACTACGCATCAAGCTGCGCTGCTTGTCTTTGCTCCTGTGTGCTCGCGCAGTGTCGCTTTTCCACTTATTTTTATTTTTGATTTATTTTTGATTTATTTTGTCAATTTAAAAAAAATTCGCATCGTGCTGTGCTGTTTGTGTTTGCTTGAGTGCATTCGCGCGCTCTCGCTTTCTCCACTTTACAAATTTTGTTATTATTTATCTATTCCTGAGAGATTATCTTATTTTTATTTGTTTATTTAAATGAAGTCGACCAGTTGCCTGCCCTTCCTTCCATTATCCGTCACCGAGACAAACTGAACAAAGTTCTGAGGTCGACCTTGTAAAGATAAGCATTCAGGTCTGTCTGCTGTTTACTTTGCTCCTGCGCGCACTGCACTTCTCTCCACATTTATGTGTTTGTTTGTCTATCTATATCTTTTGGGTTTTTATTTCTAATGAGGTCGACCAGTTGTTTATTTATTATTTTTTTTACTACGCATCAAGCTGCGCTGCTTGTCTTTGCTCCGGTGTGCTCGCGCACTCTCGCCTTTTCCACTTATTTTTAGTTTTGATTTATTTTTGATTTATTTTGTCAATTAAAAAAATACGCATCGTGCTGTGCTGTTTGTGTTTGCTTGAGTGCATTCGCGCGCTCTCGCTTTCTCCACTTTACAATTTTTTTGTTATTATTTATCTATTCCTGAGAGTTTATCTTATTTTTTATTTGTTTATTTAAATGAAGTCGACCAGTTGCCTGCCCTTCCTTCCATTATCCGTCACGGAGACAAACTGAACAAAGTTCTGAGGTCGACCTTGTAAAGGTAAGGATTCAGGTCTGTCTGCTGTTTACCTTTGCTCCTGCGCGCACTGCTATCTCTCCATATTTATGTGTTTGTTTGTTTGTCTATCTAATCTTTTGGGTTTTTATTCTAATGAGGTCGACCAGTTGTCTATTTATTATTTTTTTTACTAAGCATCAAGCTGCGTTGCTTGTCTTTGCTCCTGTGTGCTCGCGCACTCTCGCCTTTTCCACTTATTTTAATTTCGATTTATTTTTGATTTATTTTGTCAATTAAAAAAAATACGCATCGTGCTGTGCTGTTTGTGTTTGCTTGAGTGCATTCGCGCGCTCTCGCTTTCTCCACTTTACAATGTTTTTGTTATTATTTATCTATTCCTGAGAGTTTATCTTATTTTTTATTTGTTTATTTAAATGAAGTCGACCAGTTGCCTGCCCTTCCTTCCATTATCCGTCACCGAGACAAACTGAACAAAGTTCTGAGGTCGACCTTGTAAAGATAAGTATTCAGGTCTGTCTGCTGTTTACCTTTGCTCCTGCGCGCACTGTGCTTCTCTCCACATTTATGTGTTTGTTTGTTTGTCTATCTAATCTTTTGGGTTTTTATTTCTAAGGAGGTCGACCAGTTGTCTATGTATTATTTTTTTTACTACGCATCAAGCTGCGCTGCTTGTTTTTGCTCCTGTGTGCTCGCGCACTCTCGCCTTTTTCACTTATTTTATTTTTGATTTATTTTGATTTATTTGTCATTTTTAAAAAAATACGCATCGTGCTTTGCTGTTTGTGTTTGCTTGAGTGCATTCGCGCGCTCTCGCTTTCTCCACTTTACAATTATTTTGTTATTATTTATCTATTCCTGAGAGTTTATCTTTTTTTTATTTGTTTATTTAAATGAAGTCGACCAGTTGCCTGCCCTCCTTCCATTATTCGTCACCGAGACAAACTGAACAAAGTTCTGAGGTCGACCTTGTAAAGATAAGGATTCAGGTCTGTCTGCTGTTTCCCTTTGCTCCTGCGCGCACTGCCCTTCTCTCCACATTTTATGTGTTTGTTTTTTTGTCTATCTAATCTTTTGGGTTTTTATTTCTAATGAGGTCGACCAGTTGTCTATTTATTATTTTTTTTTTACTACGCATCAAGCTGCGCTGCTTGTCTTTGCTCCTGTGTGCTCGCGCACTCTCGCCTTTTTCACTTATTTTTATTTTTGATTTATTTTGTCAATTTAACAAAAATACGCATCGTGCTGTGCTGTTTGTGTTTGGCTTGAGAGCATTCGCGCGCTCTCGCTTTCTCCACTTTACAATTTTTTGTTATTATTTATCTATTCCTGAGAGTTTATCTTATTTTTTATTTGTTTATTTAAATGAAGTCGACCAGTTGCCTGACCTTCCTTCCATTATCCGTCACCGAGACAAACTGAACAAAGTTCTGAGGTCGACCTTGTAAAGATAAGGATTCAGGTCTGTCTGCTGTATACCTTTGCTCCTGTGCGCACTGCCCTTCTCTCCACATTTATGTGTTTGTTTGTTTGTCTATCTAATCTTTTGGGTTTTTATTTCTAAGGAGGTCGACCAGTTGTCTATGTATTATTTTTTTTACTACGCATCAAGCTGCGCTGCTTGTCTTTGCTCCTGTGTGCTCGCGCACTCTCGCCTTTTTCACTTATTTTTATTTTTTATTTATTTTTGATTTATTTTGTCATTTTTAAAAAAAATACGCATCGTGCTGTGCTGTTTGTGTTTGCTTGAGGCATTCGCGCTCTCTCGCTTTCTCCACTTTACAATTATTTTGTTATTATTTATCTATTCCTGAGAGTTTATCTTTGTTTTATTTGTTTATTTAAATGAAGTCGACAGTTGCCTGCCCTTCCTTCCATTACCCGTCACCGAGACAAACTGAACAAAGTTCTGAGGTCGACCTTGTAAAGATAAGGATTCAGGTCTGTCTGCTGTTTACCTTTGCTCCTGCGCGCACTGCCCTTCTCTCCACATTTATGTGTTTGTTTGTTTGTCTATCTAATCTTTTGGGTTTTTATTCTAATGAGGTCGACCAGTTGTCTATTTATTATTTTTTTTACTACGCATCAAGCTGCGCTGCTAGTCTTTGCTCCTGTGTGCTCGCGCACTCTCGCCTTTTCCACTTATTTTTATTTTTGATTTATTTTTGATTTATTTTGTCAATTTAAAAAAATACGCATCGTGCTGTGCTGTTTGTGTTTGCTTGAGTGCATTCGCGCGCTCTCGCTTTCTCCACTTTACAATTTTTTTGTTATTATTATCTATTCCTGAGAGTTTATCTTATTTTTATTTGTTTATTTAAATGAAGTCGACCAGTTGCCTGCCCTTCCTTCCATTATCTGTCACCGAGACAAACTGAACAAAGTTCTGAGGTCGACCTTGTAAAGATAAGGATTCAGGTCTGTCTGCTGTTTACCATTGCTCCTGCGCGCACTGCCCTTCTCTCCACATTTATGTGTTTGTTTGTTAGTCTAATCTTTTGGGTTTTTATTTCTAATGAGGTCGACCAGTTGTCTATTTATTATTTTTTTACTACGCATCACGCTGCGCTGCTTGTCTTTGCTCCTGTGTGCTCGCGCACTCTCGCCTTTTCCACTGATTTTTATTTTTGATTTATTTTTGATTTATTTTGTCAATCTTGAAAAAAAAGTACGCATCGTGCTGGGCTGTTTGTGTTTGCTTGAGTGCATTCGCGCGCTCTCGCTTTCTCCACTTTACAATTTTTTTGTTATTATTTATCTATTCCTGAGAGTTTATCTTGTTTTTTATTTGTTTATTTAAATGAAGTCGACCAGTTGCCTGCCCTTCCTTCCATTATCCGTCACCGAGACAAACTGAACAAAGTTCTGAGGTCGACCTTGTAAAGATAAGGATTCAGGTCTGTCTGCTGTTTACATTTGCTCCTGCGCGCACTGCCCTTCTCTCCACATTTATGTGTTTGTTTGTTTGTTTATCTCATCTTTTGGGTTTTTATTTCTAATGAGGTCGACCAGTTGTCTATTTATTATTTTTTTTACTACGCATCAAGCTGCGCTGCTTGTCTTTGCTCCTGTGTGCTCGCGCACTCTCGCCTTTTCCACTTATTTTTATTTTTGATTTATTTTTGATTTATTTTGTCAATTTTGAAAAAAATACGCATCGTGCTGTGCTGTTTGTGTTTGCTTGAGTGCATTCGCGCGCTCTCGCTTTCTCCACTTTACAATTTTTTTTGTTATTATTTATCTATTCCTGAGAGTTTATCTTATTTTTTATTGGTTTATTTAAATGAAGTCGACCAGTTGCCTGCCCTTCCTTCCATTATCCGTCACCGAGACAAAATGAACAAAGTTCTGAGGTCGACCTTGTAAAGATAAGGATTCAGGTCTGTCTGCTGTTTACCTTTGCTCCTGCGCGCACTGCCCTTCTCTCCACATTTATGTGTTTGTTTGTTTGACTATCTAATCTTTTGGGTTTTTATTTCTAATGAGATCGACCAGTTGTCTATTTATTATTTTTTACTACGCATCAAGCTGCGCTGCTTGTCTTTGCTCCTGTGTGCTCGCGCACTCTCGCCTTTTCCACTTATTTTTATTTTTGATTTATTTTTGATTTATTTTGTCAATTTAAAAAAAATACGCATCGTGCTGTGCTGTTTGTGTTTGCTTGAGTGCATTCGCGCGCTCTCGCTTTCTCCACTTTACAATGTTTTTTGTTATTATTTATCTATTCCTGAGAGTTTATCTTATTTTTTATTTGTTTATTTAAATGAAGTCGACCAGTTGCCTGCCCTTCCTTCCATTATCCGTCACCGAGACAAACTGAACAAAGTTCTGAGGTCCACCTTGTAAAGATAAGGATTCAGGTCTGTCTGCTGTTTACCTTTGCTCCTGCGCGCACTGCCCTTCTCTCCACATTTATGTGTTTGTTTGTTTGTCTATCTAATCTTTTGGGTTTTTATTTCTAATGAGGTCGACCAGTTGTCTATTTATTATTTTTTTTACTACGCATCAAGCTGCGCTGCTTGTCTTTGCTCCTGTGTGCTCGCGCACTCTCGCCTTTTCCACTTATTTTTATTTTTGATTTATTTTTGATTTATTTTGTCAATTTTAAAAAAAAATACGCATCGTGCTGTGCTGTTTGTGTTTGCTTGAGTGCATTCGCGCGCTCTCGCTTTCTCCACTTTACAATTTTTTTGTTATTATTTATCTATTCCTGAGAGTTTATCTTATTTTTTATTTGTTTATTTAAATGAAGTCGACCAGTTGCCTGCCCTTCCTTCCATTATCTGTCACCGAGACAAACTGAACAATGTTCTGAGGTCGACCTTGTAAAGATAAGGATTCAGGTCTGTCTGCTGTTTACCATTGCTCCTGCGCGCACTGCCCTTCTCTCCACATTTATGTGTTTGTTTGTTTGTCTATCTAATCTTTTGGGTTTTTATTTCTAATGAGGTCGACCAGTTGTCAATTTATTATTTTTTTTACTACGCATCAAGCTGCGCTGCTTGTCTTTGCTCCTGTGTGCTCGCGCACTCTCGCCTTTTCCACTTATTTTTATTTTTGATTTATTTTTGATTTATTTTGTCAATCTTGAAAAAAAAAGTACGCATCGTGCTGGGCTGTTTGTGTTTGCTTGAGTGCATTCGCGCGCTCTCGCTTTCTCCACTTTACAATTTTTTTGTTATTATTTATCTATTCCTGAGAGTTTATCTTATTTTTTATTTGTTTATTTAAATGAAGTCGACCAGTTGCCTGCCCGTCCTTCCATTATCCGTCACCGAGACAAACTGAACAAAGTTCTGAGGTCGACCTTGTAAAGATAAGGATTCAGGTCTGTCTCCTGTTTACCTTTGCTCCTGCGCGCACTGCCCTTCTCTCCACATTTATGTGTTTGTTTGTTTGACTATCTAATCTTTTGGGTTTTTATTTCTAATGAGATCGACCAGTTGTCTATTTATTATTTTTTACTACGCATCAAGCTGCGCTGCTTGTCTTTGCTCCTGTGTGCTCGCGCACTCTCGCCTTTTCCACTTATTTTTATTTTTGATTTATTTTTGATTTATTTTGTCAATTTAAAAAAAAATACGCATCGTGCTGTGCTGTTTGTGTTTGCTTGAGTGCATTCGCGCGCTCTCGCTTTCTCCACTTTACAATTTTTTGTTATTATTTATCTATTCCTGAGAGTTTATCTTATTTTTTATTTGTTTATTTAAATGAAGTCGACCAGTTGCCTGCCCTTCCTTCCATTATCCGTCACCGAGACAAACTGAACAAAGTTCTGAGGTCGACCTTGTAAAGATAAGGATTCAGGTCTGTCTGCTGTTTACCTTTGCTCCTGCGCGCACTGCCCATCTCTCCACATTTATGTGTTTGTTTGTTTGTCTATCTAATCTTTTGGGTTTTATTTCTAATGAGGTCGACCAGTTGTCTATTTATTATTTTTTTTACTACGCATCAAACTGCGTTGCTTATCTTTGCTCCTGTGTGCTCGCGCACTCTCGCCTTTTCCACTTATTTTTATTTTTGATTTATTTTTGATTTATTTTGTCAATTTTAAAAAAAATACGCATCGTGCTGTGCTGTTTGTGTTTGCTTGAGTGCATTCGCGCGCTATCGCTTTCTCCACTTTACAATTTTTTTGTTATTATTTATCTATTCCTGAGAGTTTATCTTATTTTTTATTTGTTTATTTAAATGAAGTCGACCAGTTGCCTGCCCTTCCTTCCATTATCCGTCACTGAGACAAACTGAACAAAGTTCTGAGGTCGACCTTGTAAAGATACGGATTCAGGTCTCTCTGCTGTTTACCTTTGCTCCTGCGCGCACTGCCCTTGTCTCCACATTTATGTGTTTGTTTGTTTGTCTATCTAATCTTTTGGGTTTTTATTTCTAATGAGGTCGACCAGTTGTCTATTTATTATTTGTTTTACTACGCATCAAGCTGCGCTGCTTGTCTTTGCTCCTGTGTGCTCGCGCACTCTCGCCTTTTCCACTTATTTTTATTTTTGATTTATTTTTGATTTATTTTGTCAATTTAAAAAAAAATACGCATCGTGCTGTGCTGTTTGTGTTTGCTTGAGTGCATTCGCGCGCTATCGCTTTCTCCACTTTACAATTTTTTTGTTATTATTTATCTATTCCTGAGAGTTTATCTTATTTTTTATTTGTTTATTTAAATGAAGTCGACCAGTTGCCTGCCCTTCCTTCCATTATCCGTCACTGAGACAAACTGAACAAAGTTCTGAGGTCGACCTTGTAAAGATAAGGATTCAGGTCTGTCTGCTGTTTACCTTTGCTCCTGCGCGCACTGCCCTTGTCTCCACATTTATGTGTTTGTTTGTTTGTCTATCTAATCTTTTGGGTTTTTATTTCTAATGAGGTCGACCAGTTGTCTATTTATTATTTTTTTTACTACGCATCAAGCTGCGCTGCTTGTCTTTGCTCCTGTGTGCTCGCGCACTCTCGCCTTTTCCACTTATTTTTATTTTTGATTTATTTTTTATTTATTTTGTCAATTTAAAAAAAAATACGCATCGTGCTGTGCTGTTTGTGTTTGCTTGAGTGCATTCGCGCGCTCTTGCTTTCTCCACTTTACAATTTTTTTGTTATTATTTATCTATTCCTGAGAGTTTATCTTATTTTTTATTTGTTTATTTAAATGAAGTCGACCAGTTGCCTGCCCTTCCTTCCATTATCCGTCACCGAGACAAACTGAACAAAGTTCTGAGGTCGACCTTGTAAAGATAAGGATTCAGGTCTGTCTGCTGTTTACCTTTGCTCCTGCGCGCACTGCCCTTCTCTCCACATTTATGTGTTTGTTTGTTTGTCTATCTAATCTTTTGGGTTTTTATTTCTAATGAGGTCGACTAGTTGTCTATTTATTATTTTTTTTACTACGCATCAAGCTGCGCTGCTTGTCTTTGCTCCTGTGTGCTCGCGCACTCTCGCCTTTTCCACTTATTTTTATTTTTGATTTATTTTTGATTTATTTTGTCAATTTAAAAAAAATACGCATCGTGCTGTGCTGTTTGTGTTTGCTTGAGTGCATTCGCGCGCTCTCGCTTTCTCCACTTTACAATTTTTTGTTATTATCTATTCCTGAGAGTTTATCTTATTTTTTATTTGTTTATTTAAATGAAGTCGACCAGTTGCCTGCCCTTCCTTCCATTATCCGTCACCGAGACAAACTGAACAAAGTTCTGAGGTCGACCTTGTAAAGATAAGGATACAGGTCTGTCTGCTGTTTACCTTTGCTCCTGCCCGCACTGCCCTTCTCTCCACATTTATGTGTTTGTTTGTTTGTCTATCTAATCTTTTGGGTTTTTATTTCTAATGAGGTCGACCAGTTGTCTATTTATTATTTTTTTTACTACGCATCAAGCTGCGCTGCTTGTCTTTGCTCCTGTGTGCTCGCGCACTCTCGCCTTTTCCACTAATTTTTATTTTTGATTTATTTTTTATTTATTTTGTCAATTTTAAAAAAAAATACGCATCGTTCTGTGCTGTTTGTGTTTGCTTGAGTGCATTCGCGCGCTCTCGCTTTCTCCACTTTACAATTTTTTTGTTATTATTTATCTATTCCTGAGAGTTTATCTTATTTTTTATTTGTTTATTTAAATGAAGTCGACCAGTTGCCTGCCCTTCCTTCCATTATCCGTCACCGAGACAAACTGAACAAAGTTCTGAGGTCGACCTTGTAAAGATAAGGATTCAGGTCTGTCTGCTGTTTACCTTTGCTCCTGCGCGCACTGCCCTTCTCTCCACATTTATGTGTTTGTTTGTTTGTCTATCTAATCTTTTGGGTTTTTATTTCTAATGAGGTCGACCAGTTGTCTATTTATTATTTTTTTACTACTCATCAAGCTGCGCTGCTTGTCTTTGCTCCTGTGTGCTCGCGCACTCTCGCCTTTTCCACTTATTTTTATTTTTGATTTATTTTTTATTTATTTTGTCAATTTTAAAAAAAAATACGCATCGTGCTGTGCTGTTTGTGTTTGCTTGAGTGCATTCGCGCGCTCTCGCTTTCTCCACTTTACAATTTTTTTGTTATTATTTATCTATTCCTGAGAGTTTACCTTATTTTTTATTTGTTTATTTAAATGAAGTCGACCAGTTGCCTGCCCTTCCTTCCATTATCCGTCACCGAGACAAACTGAACAAAGTTCTGAGGTCGACCTTGTAAAGATAAGGATTCAGGTCTGTCTGCTGTTTACCTTTGCTCCTGCGCGCACTGCCCTTCTCTCCACATTTATGTGTTTGTTTGTTTGTCTATCTAATCTTTTGGGTTTTTATTTCTAATGAGGTCGACCAGTTGTCTATTTATTATTTTTTTTACTACGCATCAAGCTGCGCTGCTTGTCTTTGCTGCTGTGTGCCGCGCACTCTCGCCTTTTCCACTTATTTTTATTTTTGATTTATTTTTGATTTATTTTGTCAATTTAAAAAAAATACGCATCGTGCTGTGCTGTTTGTGTTTGCTTGAGTGCATTCGCGCGCTCTCGCTTTCTCCACTTTACAAATTTTTTGTTATTATTTATATATTCCTGAGAGTTTATCTTATTTTTATTTGTTTATTTAAATGAAGTCGACCAGTTGCCTGCCCTTCCTTCCATTATCCGTCACCGAGACAAACTGAACAAAGTTCTGAAGTCGAACTTGTAAAGATAAGGATTCAGGACTGTCTGCTGTTTACCTATGCTCCTGCGCGCACTGCCCTTGTCTCCACATTTATGTGTTTGTTTGTTTGTCTATCTAATCTTTTGGGTTTTTATTTCTAATGAGGTCGACGAGTTGTCTATTTATTATTTTTTTTACTACGCATCAAGCTGCGCTGCTTGTCTTTGCTCCTGTGTGCTCGCGCACTCTCGCCTTTTCCACTTATTTTTATTTTTGATTTATTTTTGATTTATTTTGTCAATTTTAAAAAAAAATACGCATCGTGCTGTGCTGTTTGTGTTTGCTTGAGTGCATTCGCGCGCTCTCGCTTTCTCCACTTTACAATTTTTTTGTTAGTATTTATCTATTCCTGAGAGTTTATCTTATTTTTTATTTGTTTATTTAAATGAAGTCGACCAGTTGCCTGCCCTTCCTTCCATTATCCGTCACCGAGACAAACTGAACAAAGTTCTGAGGTCGACCTTGTAAAGATAAGGATTCAGGTCTGTCTGAGGTTTACCTTTGCTCCTGCCCGCACTGCCCTTCTCTCCACATTTATGTGTTTGTTTGTCTATCTAATCTTTTGGGATTTTATTTCTAATGAGGTCGACCAGTTGTCTATTTATTATTTTTTTTACTACGCATCAAGCTGCGCTGCTTGTCTTTGCTCCTGTGTGCTCGCGCACTCTCGCCTTTTCCACTTATTTTTATTTTTGATTTATTTTTGATTTATTTTGTCAATTTTGAAAAAAATACGCATCGTGCTGTGCTGTTTGTGTTTGCTTGAGTGCATTCGCGCGCTCTCCCTTTCTCCACTTTACAATTTTTTTGTTATTATTTATCTATTCCTGAGAGTTTATCTTATTTTTTATTTGTTTATTTAAATGAAGTCGACCAGTTGCCTGCCCTTCCTTCCATTATCCGTCACCGAGACAAACTGAACAAAGTTCTGAGGTCGACCTTGTAAAGATAAGGATTCAGGTCTGTCTGCTGTTTACCTTTGCTCCTGCGCGCACTGCACTTCTCTCCACATTTATGTGTTTGTTTGTTTGTCTATCTAATCTTTTGGGTTTTTATTTCTAATGAGGTCGACCAGTTGTCTATTTATTATTTTTTTTACTACGCATCAAGCTGCGCTGCTTGTCTTTGCTGCTGTGTGCTCGCGCACTCTCGCCTTTTCCACTTATTTTTATTTTTGATTTATTTTGTCAATTTAAAAAAAATACGCATCGTGCTGTGCTGTTTGTGTTGGCTTGAGTGCATTCGCGCGCTCTCGCTTTCTCCACTTTACAATTTTTTTTTATTATTTTTCTATTCCTGAGAGTTTATCTTATTTTTTATTTGTTTTTTTAAATGAAGTCGACCAGTTGCCTGCCCTTCCTTCCATTATCCGTCACCGAGACAAACTGAACAAAGTTCTGAGGTCGACCTTGTAAAGATAAGGATTCAGGTCTGTCTGCTGTTTACCTTTGCTCCTGCGCGCACTGCCCTTCTCTCCACATTTATGTGTTTGTTTGTTTGTCTATCTAATCTTTTGGGTTTTTATTTCTAATGAGGTCGACCGGTTGTCTATTTATTATTTTTTTTACTATGCATCAAGCTGCGCTGCTTGTCTTTGCTCCTGTGTGCTCGCGCACTCTCGCCTTTTCCACTTATTTTTATTTTTGATTTATTTTTGATTTATTTTGTCAATTTAAAAAAATACGCATCGTGCTGTGCTGTTTGTGTTTGCTTGAGTGCATTCGCGCGCTCTCGCTTTCTCCACTTTACAATTTTTTTGTTATTATTTATCTATTCCTGAGAGTTTATCTTATTTTTTATTTGTTTTTTTAAATGAAGTCGACCAATTGCCTGCCCTTCCTTCCATTATCCGTCACCGAGTCAAACTGAACAAACTTCTGAGGTCGACCTTGTAAAGATAAGGATTCAGGTCTGTCTGCTGTTTACCTTTGCTCCTGCGCGCACTGCCCTTCTCTCCACATTTATGTGTTTGTTTGTTTGTCTATCTAATCTTTTGGGTTTTTATTTCTAATGAGGTCGACCAGTTGTCTATTTATTATTTTTTTTACTACGCATCAAGCTACGCTGCTTGTCTTTGCTCCTGTGTGCTCGCGCACTCTCGCCTTTTCCACTTATTTTTATTTTTGATTTATTTTTGATTTATTTTGTCAATTTTAAAAAAAAATACGCATCGTGCTGTGCTGTTTGTGTTTGCTTGAGTGCATTCGCGCGCTCTCGCTTTCTCCACTTTACAATTTTTTTGTTATTATTTATCTATTCCTGAGAGTTTATCTTATTTTTTATTTGTTTATTTAAATGAAGTCGACCAGTTGCCTGCCCTTCCTTCCATTATCCGTCACCGAGACAAACTGAACAAAGTTCTGAGGTCGACCTTGTAAAGATAAGGATTCAGGTCTGTCTGCTGTTTACCTTTGCTCCTGCGCGCACTGCCCTTCTCTCCACATTTATGTGTTTGTTTGTTTGTCTATCTAATCTTTTGGGTTTTTATTTCTAATGAGGTCGACCAGTTGTCTATTAATTATTTTTTTTACTACGCATCAAGCTGCGCTGCTTATCTTTGCTCCTGTGTGCTCGCGCACTCTCGCCTTTTCCTCTTATTTTTATTTTTGATTTATTTTTGATTTATTTTGTCAATTTAAAAAAAAATACGCATCGTGCTGTGCTGTTTGTTTTGCTTGAGTGCATTCGCGCGCTATCGCTTTCTCCACTTTACAATTTTTTTGTTATTATTTATCTATTCCTGAGAGTTTATCTTATTTTTTATTTGTTTATTTAAATGAAGTCGACCAGTTGCCTGCCCTTCCTTCCATTATCCGTCACCGAGACAAACTGAACAAAGTTCTGAGGTCGACCTTGTAAAGATAAGGATTCAGGTCTGTCTGCTGTTTACCTTGGCTCCTGCCCGCACTGCCCTTCTCTCCACATTTATGTGTTTGTTGGTTTGTCTATCTAATTTTTGGGTTTTTATTTCTAATGAGGTCGACCAGTTGTCTATTTATTATTTTTTTTTACTACGCATCAAGCTGCGCTGCTTGTCTTTGCTCCTGTGTGCTCCCGCACTCTAGCCTTATCCACTTATTTTTATTTTTGATTTATTTTGTCAATTTAAAAAAAAATACGCATCGTGCTGTGCTGTTTGTGTTTGCTTGAGTGCATTCGCGCGCTCTCGCTTTCTCCACTTTACAATTTTTTTGTTATTATTTATCTATTCCTTAGAGTTTATCTTATTTTTTATTTGTTTATTTAAATGAAGTCGACCAGTTGCCTGCCCTTCCTTCCATTATCCGTCACCGAGACAAACTGAACAAAGTTCTGAGGTCGACCTTGTAAAGATAAGGATACAGGTCTGTCTGCTGTTTACCTTTGCTCCTGCCCGCACTGCCCTTCTCTCCACATTTATGTGTTTGTTGGTTTGTCTATCTAATCTTTTGGGTTTTTATTTCTAATGAGGTCGACCAGTTGTCTATTTATTATTTTTTTTACTACGCATCAAGCTGCGCTGCTTGTCTTTGCTCCTGTGTGCTCGCGCACTCTCGCCTTTTCCACTAATTTTTATTTTTGATTTATTTTTATTTATTTTGTCAATTTAAAAAAAAATACGCATCGTTCTGTGCTGTTTGTGTTTGCTTGAGTGCATTCGCGCGCTCTCCGCTTTCTCCACTTTACAATTTTTTTGTTAGTATTTATCTATTCCTGAGAGTTTATCTTATTTTTTATTTGTTTATTTAAATGAAGTCGACCAGTTGCCTGCCCTTCCTTCCATTATCCGTCACCGAGACAAACTGAACAAAGTTCTGAGGTCGACCTTGTAAAGATAAGGATTCAGGTCTGTCTGCTGTTTACCTTTGCTCCTGCGCGCACTGCCCTTCTCTCCACATTTATGTGTTTGTTTGTTTGTCTATCTAATCTTTTGGGTTTTTATTTCTAATGAGGTCGACCAGTTGTCTATTTATTATTTTTTTTACTACGCATCAAGCTACGCTGCTTGTCTTTGCTCCTGTGTGCTCGCGCACTCTCGCCTTTTCCACTTATTTTTATTTTTGATTTATTTTTGATTTATTTTGTCAATTTAAAAAAAATACGCATCGTGCTGTGCTGTTTGTGTTTGCTTGAGTGCATTCGCGCGCTCTCGCTTTCTCCACTTTACAATTTTTTTGTTATTATTTATCTATTCCTGAGAGTTTATCTTATTTTTTATTTGTTTATTTAAATGAAGTCGACCAGTTGCCTGCCCTTCCTTCCATTATCCGTCACCGAGACAAACTGAACAAAGTTCTGAGGTCGACCTTGTAAAGATAAGGATTCAGGTCTGTCTGCTGTTTACCTTTGCTCCTGCGCGCACTGCCCTTCTCTCCACATTTATGTGTTTGTTTGTTTGTCTATCTAATCTTTTGGGTTTTTATTTCTAATGAGGTCGACCAGTTGTCTATTTATTATTTTTTTTACTACGCATCAAGCTGCGCTGCTTGTCTTTGCTCCTGTGTGCTCGCGCACTCTCGCCTTTTCCACTTATTTTTATTTTTGATTTATTTTTGATTTATTTTGTCAATTTAAAAAAAAATACGCATCGTGCTGTGCTGTTTGTGTTTGCTTGAGTGCATTCGCGCGCTCTCGCTTTCTCCACTTTACAATTTTTTTGTTATTATTTATCTATTCCTGAGAGTTTATCTTATTTTTTATTTGTTTATTTAAATGAAGTCGACCAGTTGCCTGCCCTTCCTTCCATTATCCGTCACCGAGACAAACTGAACAAAGTTCTGAGGTCGACCTTGTAAAGATAAGGATTCAGGTCTGTCTGCTGTTTACCTTGGCTCCTGCCCGCACTGCCCTTCTCTCCACATTTATGTGTTTGTTGGTTTGTCTATCTAATTTTTGGGTTTTTATTTCTAATGAGGTCGACCAGTTGACTATTTATTATTTTTTTTTACTACGCATCAAGCTGCGCTGCTTGTCATTGCTCCTGTGTGCTCCCGCACTCTCGCCTTTTCCACTTATTTTTATTTTTGATTTATTTTGTCAATTTAAAAAAAAATACGCATCGTGCTGTGCTGTTTGTGTTTGCTTGAGTGCATTCGCGCGCTCTCGCTTTCTCCACTTTACAATTTTTTTGTTATTATTTATCTATTCCTGAGAGTTTATCTTATTTTTTATTTGTTTATTTAAATGAAGTCGACCAGTTGCCTGCCCTTCCTTCCATTATCCGTCACCGAGACAAACTGAACAAAGTTCTGAGGTCGACCTTGTAAAGATAAGGATACAGGTCTGTCTGCTGTTTACCTTTGCTCCTGCCCGCACTGCCCTTCTCTCCACATTTATGTGTTTGTTTGTTTGTCTATCTAATCTTTTGGGTTTTTATTTCTAATGAGGTCGACCAGTTGTCTATTTATTATTTTTTTTACTACGCATCAAGCTGCGCTGCTTGTCTTTGCTCCTGTGTGCTCGCGCACTCTCGCCTTTTCCACTTATTTTTATTTTTGATTTATTTTTGATTTATTTTGTCAATTTAAAAAAAATACGCATCGTGCTGTGCTGTTTGTGTTTGCTTGAGTGCATTCGCGCGCTCTCGCTTTCTCCACTTTACAATTTTTTGTTATTATTTATCTATTCCTGAGAGTTTATCTTATTTTTATTTGTTTATTTAAATGAAGTCGACCAGTTGCCTGCCCTTCCTTCCATTATCCGTCACCGAGACAAACTGAACAAAGTTCTGAGGTCGACCTTGTAAAGATAAGGATTCAGGTCTGTCTGCTGTTTACCTTTGCTCCTGTGCGCACTGCCCTTCTCTCCACATTTATGTGTTTGTTTGTTTGTCTATCTAATCTTTTGGGTTTTTATTTCTAATGAGGTCGACCAGTTGTCTATTTATTATTTTTTTTACTACGCATCAAGCTGCGCTGCTTGTCTTTGCTCCTGTGTGTCGCGCACTCTCGCCTTTTCCACTTATTTTTATTTTTGATTTATTTTTGATTTATTTTGTCAATTTAAAAAAAATACGCATCGTGCTGTGCTGTTTGTGTTTGCTTGAGTGCATTCGCGCGCTCTCGCTTTCTCCACTTTACAAATTTTTTGTTATTATTTATATATTCCTGAGAGTTTATCTTATTTTTTATTTGTTTATTTAAATGAAGTCGACCAGTTGCCTGCCCTTCCTTCCATTATCCGTCACCGAGACAAACTGAACAAAGTTCTGAAGTCGACCTTGTAAAGATAAGGATTCAGGACTGTCTGCTGTTTACCTTTGCTCCTGCGCGCACTGCCCTTGTCTCCACATTTATGTGTTTGTTTGTTTGTCTATCTAATCTTTTGGGTTTTTATTTCTAATGAGGTCGACCAGTTGTCTATTTATTATTTTTTTTACTACGCATCAAGCTGCGCTGCTTGTCTTTGCTCCTGTGTGCTCGCGCACTCTCGCCTTTTCCACTTATTTTTATTTTTGATTTATTTTTGATTTATTTTGTCAATTTTAAAAAAAAATACGCATCGTGCTGTGCTGTTTGTGTTTGCTTGAGTGCATTCGCGCGCTCTCGCTTTCTCCACTTTACAATTTTTTTGTTATTATTTATCTATTCCTGAGAGTTTTATCTTATTTTTTATTTGTTTATTTAAATGAAGTCGACCAGTTGCCTGCCCTTCCTTCCATTATCCGTCACCGAGACAAACTGAACAAAGTTCTGAGGTCGACCTTGTAAAGATAAGGATTCAGGTCTGTCTGCTGTTTACCTTTGCTCCTGCCCGCACTGCCCTTCTCTCCACCTTTATGTGTTTGTTGGTTTGTCTATCTAATTTTTGGGTTTTTATTTCTAATGAGGTCGACCAGTTGTCTATTTATTATTTTTTTTACTACGCATCAAGCTGCGCTGCTTGTCTTTGCTCCTGTGTGCTCGCGCACTCTAGCCTTTTCCACTTATTTTTATTTTTGATTTATTTTTGATTTTTTTGTCAATTTAAAAAAATACGCATCGTGCTGTGCTGTTTGTGTTTGCTTGAGTGCATTCGCGCGCTCTCGCTTTCTCCACTTTACAATTTTTTGTTATTATTTATCTATTCCTGAGAGTTTATCTTATTTTTTATTTGTTTATTTAAATGAAGTCGACCAGTTGCCTCCCTTCCTTCCATTATCCGTCACCGAGACAAACTGAACAAAGTTCTGAGGTCGACCTTGTAAAGATAAGGATTCAGGTCTGTCTGCTGTTTACCTTTGCTCCTGCGCGCACTGCCCTTCTCTCCACATTTATGTGTTTGTTTGTTTGTCTATCTAATCTTTTGGGTTTTTATTTCTAATGAGGTCGACCAGTTGTCTATTTATTATTTTTTTTACTACGCATCAAGCTGCGCTGCTTGTCTTTGCTCCTGTGTGCTCGCGCACTCTCGCCTTTTCCACTTATTTTTATTTTTGATTTATTTTTGATTTATTTTGTCAATTTTAAAAAAAAAAACGCATCGTGCTGTGCTGTTTGTGTTTGCTTGAGTGCATTCGCGCGCTATCGCTTTCTCCACTTTACAATTTTTTTGTTATTATTTATCTATTCCTGAGAGTTTATCTTATTTTTTATTTGTTTATTTAAATGAAGTCGACCAGTTGCCTGCCCTTCCTTCCATTATCCGTCACCGAGACAAACTGAACAAAGTTCTGAGGTCGACCTTGTAAAGATAAGGATTCAGGTCTGTCTGCTGTTTACCTTTGCTCCTGCGCGAACTGCCCATCTCTCCACATTTATGTGTTTGTTTGTTTGTCTATCTAATCTTTTGGGTTTTTATTTCTAATGAGGTCGACCAGTTGTCTATTTATTATTTTTTTTACTACGCATCAAGCTGCGCTGCTTATCTTTGCTCCTGTGTGCTCGCGCATCTCGCCTTTTCCACTTATTTTTATTTTTGATTTATTTTTGATTTTTTTGTCAATTTTAAAAAAAAATACGCATCGTGCTGTGCTGTTTGTGTTTGCTTGAGTGCATTCGCGCGCTATCGCTTTCTCCACTTTACAATTTTTTTGTTATTATTTATCTATTCCTGAGAGTTTATCTTATTTTTTATTTGTTTATTTAAATGAAGTCGACCAGTTGCCTGCCCTTCCTTCCATTATCCGTCACCGAGACAAACTGAACAAAGTTCTGAGGTCGACCTTGTAAAGATAAGGATTCAGGTCTGTCTGCTGTTTACCTTTGCTCCTGCGCGCACTGCCCTTCTCTCCACATTTATGTGTTTGTTTGTTTGTCTATCTAATCTTTTGGGTTTTTATTTCTAATGAGGTCGACCAGTTGTCTATTTATTATTTTTTTTACTACGCATCAAGCTGCGCTGCTTGTCTTTGCTCCTGTGTGCTCGCGCACTCTCGCTTTTCCACTTATTTTTATTTTTGATTTATTTTTGATTTATTTTGTCAATTTTAAAAAAAATACGCATCGTGCTGTGCTGTTTGTGTTTGCTTGAGTGCATTCGCGCGCTATCGCTTTCTCCAATTTACAATTTTTTTGTTATTATTTATCTATTCCTGAGAGTTTATCTTATTTTTTATTTGTTTATTTAAATGAAGTCGACCAGTTGCCTGCCCTTCCTTCCATTATCCGTCACCGAGACAAACTGAACAAAGTTCTGAGGTCGACCTTGTAAAGATAAGGATTCAGGTCTGTCTGCTGTTTACCTTTGCTCCTGCGCGCACTGCCCTTCTCTCCACATTTATGTGTTTGTTTGTTTGTCTATCTAATCTTTTGGGTTTTTATTTCTAATGAGGTCGACCAGTTGTCTATTTATTATTTTTTTTACTACGCATCAAGCTGCGCTGCTTATCTTTGCTCCTGTGTGCTCGCGCACTCTCGCCTTTTCCACTTATTTTTATTTTTGATTTATTTTTGATTTATTTTGTCAATTTAAAAAAAAATACGCATCGTGCTGTGCTGTTTGTGTTTGCTTGAGTGCATTCGCGCGCTATCGCTTTCTCCACTTTACAATTTTTTTGTTATTATTTATCTATTCCTGAGAGTTTATCTTATTTTTTATTTGTTTATTTAAATGAAGTCGACCAGTTGCCTGCCCTTCCTTCCATTATCCGTCACCGAGACAAACTGAACAAAGTTCTGAGGTCGACCTTGTAAAGATAAGGATTCAGGTCTGTCTGCTGTTTACCTTTGCTCCTGCCCGCACTGCCCTTCTCTCCACATTTATGTGTTTGTTGGTTTGTCTATCTAATTTTTGGGTTTTTATTTCTAATGAGGTCGACCAGTTGTCTATTTATTATTTTTTTTACTACGCATCAAGCTGCGCTGCTTGTCTTTGCTCCTGTGTGCTCGCGCACTCTAGCCTTTTCCACTTATTTTTATTTTTGATTTATTTTTGATTTTTTTGTCAATTTTAAAAAAAAATACGCATCGTGCTGTGCTGTTTGTGTTTGCTTGAGTGCATTCGCGCGCTCTCGCTTTCTCCACTTTACAATTTTTTTGTTATTATTTATCTATTCCTGAGAGTTTATCTTATTTTTTATTTGTTTATTTAAATGAAGTCGACCAGTTGCCTGCCCTTCCTTCCATTATCCGTCACCGAGACAAACTGAACAAAGTTCTGAGGTCGACCTTGTAAAGATAAGGATTCAGGTCTGTCTGCTGTTTACCTTTGCTCCTGCCCGCACTGCCCTTCTCTCCACATTTATGTGTTTGTTTGTTTGTCTATCTAATTTTTGGGTTTTTATTTCTAATGAGGTCGACCAGTTGTCTATTTATTATTTTTTTTACTACGCATCAAGCTGCGCTGCTTGTCTTTGCTCCTGTGTGCTCGCGCACTCTCGCCTTTTCCACTTATTTTTATTTTTGATTTATTTTTGATTTATTTTGTCAATTTAAAAAAAATACGCATCGTGCTGTGCTGTTTGTGTTTGCTTGAGTGCATTCGCGCGCTCTCGCTTTCTCCACTTTACAATTTTTTTGTTATTATTTATCTATTCCTGAGAGTTTATCTTATTTTTTATTTGTTTATTTAAATGAAGTCGACCAGTTGCCTGCCCTTCCTTCCATTATCCGTCACCGAGACAAACTGAACAAAGTTCTGAGGTCGACCTTGTAAAGATAAGGATTCAGGTCTGTCTGCTGTTTACCTTTGCTCCTGCGCGCACTGCCCTTCTCTCCACATTTATGTGTTTGTTTGTTTGTCTATCTAATCTTTTGGGTTTTTATTTCTAATGAGGTCGACCAGTTGTCTATTTATTATTTTTTTTACTACGCATCAAGCTGCGCTGCTTGTCTTTGCTCCTGTGTGCTCGCGCACTCTCGCCTTTTCCACTTATTTTTATTTTTGATTTATTTTTGATTTATTTTGTCAATTTAAAAAAAATACGCATCGTGCTGTGCTGTTTGTGTTTGCTTGAGTGCATTCGCGCGCTCTCGCTTTCTCCACGTTACAATTTTTTTGTTATTATTTATCTATTCCTGAGAGTTTATCTTATTTTTTATTTGTTTATTTAAATGAAGTCGACCAGTTGCCTGCCCTTCCTTCCATTATCCGTCACCGAGACAAACTGAACAAAGTTCTGAGGTCGACCTTGTAAAGATAAGGATTCAGGTCTGTCTGCTGTTTACCTTTGCTCCTGCCCGCACTGCCCTTCTCTCCACATTTATGTGTTTGTTTGTTTGTCTATCTAATCTTTTGGGTTTTTATTTCTAATGAGGTCGACCAGTTGTCTATTTATTATTTTTTTTACTACGCATCAAGCTGCGCTGCTTGTCTTTGCTCCTGTGTGCTCGCGCACTCTCGCCTTTTCCACTTATTTTTATTTTTTTTATTTTTGATTTATTTTGTCAATTTAAAAAAAAATACGCATCGTGCTGTGCTGTTTGTGTTTGCTTGAGTGCATTCGCGCGCTCTCGCTTTCTCCACTTTACAATTTTTTTGTTATTATTTATCTATTCCTGAGAGTTTATCTTATTTTTTATTTGTTTATTTAAATGAAGTCGACCAGTTGCCTGCCCTTCCTTCCATTATCCGTCACCGAGACAAACTGAACAAAGTTCTGAGGTCGACCTTGTAAAGATAAGGATTCAGGTCTGTCTGCTGTTTACCTTTGCTCCTGCGCGCACTGCCCTTCTCTCCACATTTATGTGTTTGTTTGTTTGTCTATCTAATCTTTTGGGTTTTTATTTCTAATGAGGTCGACCAGTTGTCTATTTATTATTTTTTTTACTACGCATCAAGCTGCGCTGCTTGTCTTTTGCTCCTGTGTGCTCGCGCACTCTCGCCTTTTCCACTTATTTTTATTTTGACTTATTTTTGATTTATTTTGTCAATTTAAAAAAAAATACGCATCGTGCTGTGCTGTTTGTGTTTGCTTGAGTGCATTCGCGCGCTCTCGCTTTCTCCACTTTACAATTTTTTGTTATTATTTATCTATTCCTGAGAGTTTATCTTATTTTTTATTTGTTTATTTAAATGAAGTCGACCAGTTGCCTGCCCTTCCTTCCATTATCCGTCACCGAGACAAACTGAACAAAGTTCTGAGGTCGACCTTGTAAAGATAAGGATTCAGGTCTGTCTGCTGTTTACCTTTGCTCCTGTGCGCACTGCCCTTCTCTCCACATTTATGTGTTTGTTTGTTTGTCTATCTAATCTTTTGGGTTTTTATTTCTAATGAGGTCGACCAGTTGTCTATTTATTATTTTTTTTACTACGCATCAAGCTGCGCTGCTTGTCTTTGCTCCTGTGTGCTCGCGCACTCTCGCCTTTTCCACTTATTTTTATTTTTGATTTATTTTTGATTTATTTTGTCAATTTGAAAAAAAATACGCATCGTGCTGTGCTGTTTGTGTTTGCTTGAGTGCATTCGCGCGCTCTCGCTTTCTCCACTTTACAATTTTTTGTTATTATTTATCTATTCCTGAGAGTTTATCTTATTTTTATTTGTTTATTTAAATGAAGTCGACCAGTTGCCTGCCCTTCCTTCCATTATCCGTCACCGAGACAAACTGAACAAAGTTCTGAGGTCGACCTTGTAAAGATAAGGATTCAGGTCTGTCTGCTGTTTACCTTTGCTCCTGCCGCACTGCCCTTCTCTCCACATTTATGTGTTTGTTTGTTTGTCTATCTAATCTTTTGGGTTTTTATTTCTAATGAGGTCGACCAGTTGTCTATTTATTATTTTTTTTACTACGCATCAAGCTGCGCTGCTTGTCTTTGCTCCTGTGTGCTCGCGCACTCTCGCCTTTTCCACTTATTTTTATTTTTGATTTATTTTTGATTTATTTTGTCAATTTAAAAAAAATACGCATCGTGCTGTGCTGTTTGTGTTTGCTTGAGTGCATTCGCGCGCTCTCGCTTTCTCCACTTTACAATTTTTTGTTATTATTTATCTATTCCTGAGAGTTTATCTTATTTTTTATTTGTTTATTTAAATGAAGTCGACCAGTTGCCTGCCCTTCCTTCCATTATCCGTCACCGAGACAAACTGAACAAAGTTCTGAGGTCGACCTTGTAAAGATAAGGATTCAGGTCTGTCTGCTGTTTACCTTTGCTCCTGCGCGCACTGCCCTTCTCTCCACATTTATGTGTTTGTTTGTTTGTCTATCTAATCTTTTGGGTTTTTATTTCTAATGAGGTCGACCAGTTGTCTATTTATTATTTTTTTTACTACGCATCAAGCTGCGCTGCTTGTCTTTGCTCCTGTGTGCTCGCGCACTCTCGCCTTTTCCACTTATTTTTATTTTTGATTTATTTTTGATTTATTTTGTCAATTTAAAAAAAAATACGCATCGTGCTGTGCTGTTTGTGTTTGCTTGAGTGCATTCGCGCGCTCTCGCTTTCTCCACTTTACAATTTTTTGTTATTATTTATCTATTCCTGAGAGTTTATCTTATTTTTTATTTGTTTATTTAAATGAAGTCGACCAGTTGCCTGCCCTTCCTTCCATTATCCGTCACCGAGACAAACTGAACAAAGTTCTGAGGTCGACCTTGTAAAGATAAGGATTCAGGTCTGTCTGCTGTTTACCTTTGCTCCTGCGCGCACTGCCCTTCTCTCCACATTTATGTGTTTGTTTGTTTGTCTATCTAATCTTTTGGGTTTTTATTTCTAATGAGGTCGACCAGTTGTCTATTTATTATTTTTTTTACTACGCATCAAGCTGCGCTGCTTGTCTTTGCTCCTGTGTGCTCGCGCACTCTCGCCTTTTCCACTTATTTTTATTTTTGATTTATTTTTGATTTATTTTGTCAATTTAAAAAAAATACGCATCGTGCTGTGCTGTTTGTGTTTGCTTGAGTGCATTCGCGCGCTCTCGCTTTCTCCACTTTACAATATTTTTGTTATTATTTATCTATTCCTGAGAGTTTATCTTATTTTTTATTTGTTTATTTAAATGAAGTCGACCAGTTGCCTGCCCTTCCTTCCATTATCCGTCACCGAGACAAACTGAACAAAGTTCTGAGGTCGACCTTGTAAAGATAAGGATTCAGGTCTGTCTGCTGTTTACCTTTGCTCCTGCGCGCACTGCCCTTCTCTCCACATTTATGTGTTTGTTTGTTTGTCTATCTAATCTTTTGGGTTTTTATTTCTAATGAGGTCGACCAGTTGTCTATTTATTATTTTTTTTACTACGCATCAAGCTGCGCTGCTTGTCTTTGCTCCTGTGTGCTCGCGCACTCTCGCCTTTTCCACTTATTTTTATTTTTGATTTATTTTTGATTTATTTTGTCAATTTAAAAAAATACGCATCGTGCTGTGCTGTTTGTGTTTGCTTGAGTGCATTCGCGCGCTCTCGCTTTCTCCACTTTACAATTTTTTGTTATTATTTATCTATTCCTGAGAGTTTATCTTATTTTTTATTTGTTTATTTAAATGAAGTCGACCAGTTGCCTGCCCTTCCTTCCATTATCCGTCACCGAGACAAACTGAACAAAGTTCTGAGGTCGACCTTGTAAAGATAAGGATTCAGGTCTGTCTGCTGTTTACCTTTGCTCCTGCGCGCACTGCCCTTCTCTCCACATTTATGTGTTTGTTTGTTTGTCTATCTAATCTTTTGGGTTTTTATTTCTAATGAGGTCGACCAGTTGTCTATTTATTATTTTTTTTACTACGCATCAAGCTGCGCTGCCTTTGCTCCTGTGTGCTCGCGCACTCTCGCCTTTTCCACTTATTTTTATTTTTGATTTATTTTTGATTTATTTTGTCAATTTTAAAAAAAAATACGCATCGTGCTGTGCTGTTTGTGTTTGCTTGAGTGCATTCGCGCGCTCTCGCTTTCTCCACTTTACAATTTTTTTGTTATTATTTATCTATTCCTGAGAGTTTATCTTATTTTTTATTTGTTTATTTAAATGAAGTCGACCAGTTGCCTGCCCTTCCTTCCATTATCCGTCACCGAGACAAACTGAACAAAGTTCTGAGGTCGACCTTGTAAAGATAAGGATTCAGGTCTGTCTGCTGTTTACCTTTGCTCCTGCGCGCACTGCCCTTCTCTCCACATTTATGTGTTTGTTTGTTTGTCTATCTAATCTTTTGGGTTTTTATTTCTAATGAGGTCGACCAGTTGTCTATTTATTATTTTTTTTACTACGCATCAAGCTGCGCTGCTTGTCTTTGCTCCTGTGTGCTCGCGCACTCTCGCTTTTCCACTTATTTTTATTTTTGATTTATTTTTGATTTATTTTGTCAATTTTAAAAAAAATACGCATCGTGCTGTGCTGTTTGTGTTTGCTTGAGTGCATTCGCGCGCTCTCGCTTTCTCCACTTTACAATTTTTTTGTTATTATTTATCTATTCCTGAGAGTTTATCTTATTTTTTATTTGTTTATTTAAATGAAGTCGACCAGTTGCCTGCCCTTCCTTCCATTATCCGTCACCGAGACAAACTGAACAAAGTTCTGAGGTCGACCTTGTAAAGATAAGGATTCAGGTCTGTCTGCTGTTTACCTTTGCTCCTGCGCGCACTGCCCTTCTCTCCACATTTATGTGTTTGTTTGTTTGTCTATCTAATCTTTTGGGTTTTTATTTCTAATGAGGTCGACCAGTTGTCTATTTATTATTTTTTTTACTACGCATCAAGCTGCGCTGCTTGTCTTTGCTCTGTGTGCTCGCGCACTCTCGCCTTTTCCACTTATTTTTATTTTTGATTTATTTTTGATTTATTTTGTCAATTTAAAAAAAAATACGCATCGTGCTGTGCTGTTTGTGTTTGCTTGAGTGCATTCGCGCGCTATCGCTTTCTCCACTTTACAATTTTTTTGTTATTATTTATCTATTCCTGAGAGTTTATCTTATTTTTTATTTGTTTATTTAAATGAAGTCGACCAGTTGCCTGCCCTTCCTTCCATTATCCGTCACCGAGACAAACTGAACAAAGTTGTGAGGTCGACCTTGTAAAGATAAGGATTCAGGTCTGTCTGCTGTTTACCTTTGCTCCTGCGCGCACTGCCCTTCTCTCCACATTTATGTGTTTGTTTGTTTGTCTATCTAATCTTTTGGGTTTTTATTTCTAATGAGGTCGACCAGTTGTCTATTTATTATTTTTTTTACTACGCATCAAGCTGCGCTGCTTGTCTTTGCTCCTGTGTGCTCGCGCACTCTCGCCTTTTCCACTTATTTTTATTTTTGATTTATTTTTGATTTATTTTGTCAATTTTAAAAAAAATACGCATCGTGCTGTGCTGTTTGTGTTTGCTTGAGTGCATTCGCGCGCTCTCGCTTTCTCCACTTTACAATTTTTTTGTTATTATTTATCTATTCCTGAGAGTTTATCTTATTTTTTATTTGTTTATTTAAATGAAGTCGACCAGTTGCCTGCCCTTCCTTCCATTATCCGTCACCGAGACAAACTGAACAAAGTTCTGAGGTCGACCTTGTAAAGATAAGGATTCAGGTCTGTCTGCTGTTTACCTTTGCTCCTGCGCGCACTGCCCTTCTCTCCACATTTATGTGTTTGTTTGTTTGTCTATCTAATCTTTGGGTTTTTATTTCTAATGAGGTCGACCAGTTGTCTATTTATTATTTTTTTTACTACGCATCAAGCTGCGCTGCTTGTCTTTGCTCCTGTGTGCTCGCGCACTCTCGCCTTTTCCACTTATTTTTATTTTTGATTTATTTTTGATTTATTTTGTCAATTTAAAAAAAATACGCATCGTGCTGTGCTGTTTGTGTTTGCTTGAGTGCATTCGCGCGCTCTCGCTTTCTCCACTTTACAATTTTTTTGTTATTATTTATCTATTCCTGAGAGTTTATCTTATTTTTTATTTGTTTATTTAAATGAAGTCGACCAGTTGCCTGCCCTTCCTTCCATTATCCGTCACCGAGACAAACTGAACAAAGTTCTGAGGTCGACCTTGCAAAGATAAGGATTCAGGTCTGTCTGCTGTTTACCTTTGCTCCTGCGCGCACTGCCCTTCTCTCCACATTTATGTGTTTGTTTGTTTGTCTATCTAATCTTTTGGGTTTTTATTTCTAATGAGGTCGACCAGTTGTCTATTTATTATTTTTTTTACTACGCATCAAGCTGCGCTGCTTGTCTTTGCTCCTGTGTGCTCGCGCACTCTCGCCTTTTCCACTTATTTTTATTTTTGATTTATTTTGATTTATTTTGTCAATTTAAAAAAAATACGCATCGTGCTGTGCTGTTTGTGTTTGCTTGAGTGCATTCGCGCGCTCTCGCTTTCTCACTTACAATTTTTTTGTTATTATTTATCTATTCCTGAGAGTTTATCTTATTTTTTATTTGTTTATTTAAATGAAGTCGACCAGTTGCCTGCCCTTCCTTCCATTATCCGTCACCGAGACAAACTGAACAAAGTTCTGAGGTCGACCTTGTAAAGATAAGGATTCAGGTCTGTCTGCTGTTTACCTTTGCTCCTGCGCGCACTGCCCTTCTCTCCACATTTATGTGTTTGTTTGTTTGTCTATCTAATCTTTTGGGTTTTTATTTCTAATGAGGTCGACCAGTTGTCTATTTATTATTTTTTTTACTACGCATCAAGCTGCGCTGCTTGTCTTTGCTCCTGTGTGCGTGCGCACTCTCGCCTTTTCCACTTATTTTTATTTTTGATTTATTTTTGATTTATTTTGTCAATTTAAAAAAAAATACGCATCGTGCTGTGCTGTTTGTGTTTGCTTGAGTGCATTCGCGCGCTCTCGCTTTCTCCACTTTACAATTTTTTTGTTATTATTTATCTATTCCTGAGAGTTTATCTTATTTTTTATTTGTTTATTTAAATGAAGTCGACCAGTTGCCTGCCCTTCCTTCCATTATCCGTCACCGAGACAAACTGAACAAAGTTCTGAGGTCGACCTTGTAAAGATAAGGATTCAGGTCTGTCTGCTGTTTACCTTTGCTCCTGCGCGCACTGCCCTTCTCTCCACATTTATGTGTTTGTTTGTTTGTCTATCTAATCTTTTGGGTTTTTATTTCTAATGAGGTCGACCAGTTGTCTATTTATTATTTTTTTTACTACGCATCAAGCTGCGCTGCTTCTCTTTGCTCCTGTGTGCTCGCGCACTCTCGCCTTTTCCACTTATTTTTATTTTTGATTTATTTTTGTTTTATTTTGTCAATTTTAAAAAAAATACGCATCGTGCTGTGCTGTTTGTGTTTGCTTGAGTGCATTCGCGCGCTCTCGCTTTCTCCACTTTACAATTTTTTTGTTATTATTTATCTATTCCTGAGAGTTTATCTTATTTTTTATTTGTTTATTTAAATGAAGTCGACCAGTTGCCTGCCCTTCCTTCCATTATCCGTCACCGAGACAAACTGAACAAAGTTCTGAGGTCGACCTTGTAAAGATAAGGATTCAGGTCTGTCTGCTGTTTACCTTTGCTCCTGCGCGCACTGCCCTTCTCTCCACATTTATGTGTTTGTTTGTTTGTCTATCTAATCTTTTGGGTTTTTATTTCTAATGAGGTCGACCAGTTGTCTATTTATTATTTTTTTTACTACGCATCAAGCTGCGCTGCTTGTCTTTGCTCCTGTGTGCTCGCGCACTCTCGCCTTTTCCACTTATTTTTATTTTTGATTTATTTTTTATTTATTTTGTCAATTTAAAAAAATACGCATCGTGCTGTGCTGTTTGTGTTTGCTTGAGTGCATTCGCGCGCTCTCGCTTTCTCCACTTTACAATTTTTTGTTATTATTTATCTATTCCTGAGAGTTTATCTTATTTTTTATTTGTTTATTTAAATGAAGTCGACCAGTTGCCTGCCCTTCCTTCCATTATCCGTCACCGAGACAAACTGAACAAAGTTCTGAGGTCGACCTTGTAAAGATAAGGATTCAGGTCTGTCTGCTGTTTACCTTTGCTCCTGCGCGCACTGCCCTTCTCTCCACATTTATGTGTTTGTTTGTTTGTCTATCTAATCTTTTGGGTTTTTATTTCTAATGAGGTCGACCAGTTGTCTATTTATTATTTTTTTTACTACGCATCAAGCTGCGCTGCTTGTCTTTGCTCCTGTGTGCTCGCGCCACTCTCGCCTTTTCCACTTATTTTTATTTTTGATTTATTTTTTATTTATTTTGTCAATTTAAAAAAAATACGCATCGTGCTGTGCTGTTTGTGTTTGCTTGAGTGCATTCGCGCGCTCTCGCTTTCTCCACTTTACAATTTTTTTGTTATTATTTATCTATTCCTGAGAGTTTTTCTTAATTTTTATTTGTTTATTTAAATGAAGTCGACCAGTTGCCTGCCCTTCCTTCCATTATCCGTCACCGAGACAAACTGAACAAAGGTCTGAGGTCGACCTTGTAAAGATAAGGATTCAGGTCTGTCTGCTGTTTACCTTTGCTCCTGCGGGCACTGCCCTTCTCTCCACATTTATGTGTTTGTTTGTTTGTCTATCTAATCTTTTGGGTTTTTATTTCTGATGAGGTCGACCAGTTGTCTATTTATTATTTTTTTTACTACGCATCAAGCTGCGCTGCGTGTCTTTGCTCCTGTGTGCTCGCGCACTCTCGCCTTTTCCACTTATTTTTGTTTTTGATTTTTTTTTATTTATTTTGTCAATTTAAAAAAAATACGCATCTTGCGGTGCTGTTTGTGTTTGCTTGAGTGCATTCGCGCGCTCTCGCTTTCTCCACTTTACAATTTTTTGTTATTATTTATCTATTCCTGAGAGTTTATCTTATTTTTTATTTGTTTATTTAAATGAAGTCGACCAGTTGCCTGCCCTTCCTTCCATTATCCGTCACCGAGACAAACTGAACAAAGTTCTGAGGTCGACCTTGTAAAGATAAGGATTCAGGTCTGTCTGCTGTTTACCTTTGCTCCTGCGCGCACTGCCCTTCTCTCCACATTTATGTGTTTGTTTGTTTGTCTATCTAATCTTTTGGGTTTTTATTTCTGATGAGGTCGACCAGTTGTCTATTTATTATTTTTTTACTATGCATCAAGCTGCGCTGCTTGTCTTTGCTCCTGTGTGCTCGCGCACTCTCGCCTTTTCCACTTATTTTTATTTTTGATTTATTTTTGATTTATTTTGTCAATTGTGAAAAAAAAATACGCATCGTGCTGTGCTGTTTGTGTTTGCTTGAGTGCATTCGCGCGCTCTCGCTTTCTCCACTTTACAATATTTTTTTATTATTTATCTATTCCTGAGAGTTTATCTTATTTTTTATTTGTTTATTTAAATGAAGTCGACCAGTTGCCTGCCCTTCCTTCCATTATCCGTCACCGAGACAAACTGAACAAAGTTGTGAGGTCGACCTTGTAAAGATAAGGATTCAGGTCTGTCTGCTGTTTACCTTTGCTCCTGCGCGCACTGCCCTTCTCTCCACATTTATGTGTTTGTTTGTTTGTCTATCTAATCTTTTGGGTTTTTATTTCTAATGAGGTCGACCAGTTGTCTATTTATTATTTTTTTTACTACGCATCAAGCTGCGCTGCTTGTCTTTGCTCCTGTGTGCTCTCGCACTCTCGCCTTTTCCACTTATTTTTGTTTTTGATTTATTTTTGATTTATTGTGTCAATTTAAAAAAAATACGCATCGTGCTGTGCTGTTTGTGTTTGCTTGAGTGCATTCGCGCGCTCTCGCTTTCTCCACTTTACAATTTTTTGTTATTATTTGTCTATTCCTGAGAGTTTATCTTATTTTTTATTTGTTTATTTAAATGAAGTCGACCAGTTGCCTGCCCTTCCTTCCATTATCCGTCACCGAGACAAACTGAACAAAGTTCTGAGGTCGACCTTGTAAAGATAAGGATTCAGGTCTGTCTACTGTTTACCTTTGCTCCTGCCCGCACTTCCCTTCTCTCCACATTTATGTGTTTGTTTGTTTGTCTATCTAATCTTTTGGGTTTTTATTTCTGATGAGGTCGACCAGTTGTCTATTTATTATTTTTTTTACTACGCATCAAGCTGCGCTGCGTGTCTTTGCTCCTGTGTGCTCGCGCACTCTCGCCTTTTCCACTTATTTTTGTTTTTGATTTTTTTTTGATTTATTTTGTCAATTTAAAAAAAATACGCATCTTGCGGTGCTGTTTGTGTTTGCTTGAGTGCATTCGCGCGCTCTCGCTTTCTCCACTTTACAATTTTTTGTTATTATTTATCTATTCCTGAGAGTTTATCTTATTTTTTATTTGTTTATTTAAATGAAGTCGACAAGTTGCCTGCCCTTCCTTCCATTATCCGTCACCGAGACAAACTGAACAAAGTTCTGAGGTCGACCTTGTAAAGATAAGGATTCAGGTCTGTCTGCTGTTTACCTTTGCTCCTGCGCGCACTGCCCTTCTCTCCACATTTATGTGTTTGTTTGTCTATCTAATCTTTTGGGTTTTTATTTCTAATGAGGTCGACCAGTTGTCTATTTATTATTTTTTTTACTACGCATCAAGCTTCGCTGCTTCTCTTTGCTCCTGTGTGCTCGCGCACTCTCGCTTTTTCCACTTATTTTTATTTTTGATTTATTTTTGATTTATTTTGTCAATTTTAAAAAAAAATACGCATCGTGCTGTGCTGTTTGTGTTTGCTTGAGTGCATTCGCGCGCTCTCGCTTTCTCCACTTTACAATTTTTTTGTTATTATTTATCTATTCCTGAGAGTTTATCTTATTTTTTATTTGTTTATTTAAATGAAGTCGACCAGTTGCCTGCCCTTCCTTCCATTATCCGTCACCGAGACAAACTGAACAAAGGTCTGAGGTCGACCTTGTAAAGATAAGGATTCAGGTCTGTCTGCTGTTTACCTTTGCTCCTGCGCGCACTGCCCTTCTCTCCACATTTATGTGTTTGTTTGTTTGTCTATCTAATCTTTTGGGTTTTTATTTCTAATGAGGTCGACCAGTTGTCTATTTACTATTTTTTTTACTACGCATCAAGCTGCGCTGCTTGTCTTTGCTCCCATGTGCTCACGCACTCTCGCCTTTTCCACTTATTTTTATTTTTGATTTATTTTTGATTTATTTTGTCAATTTAAAAAAATACGCATCGTGCTGTGCTGTTTGTGTTTGCTTGAGTGCATTCGCGCGCTCTCGCTTTCTTCACTTTACAATTTTTTTGTTATTATTTATCTATCCCTGAGAGTTTATCTTATTTTTTATTTGTTTATTTAAATGAAGTCGACCAGTTGCCTGCCCTTCCTTCCATTATCCGTCACCGAGACAAAGTGAACAAAGTTGTGAGGTCGACCTTGTAAAGATAAGGATTCAGGTCTGTCTGCTGTTTACCTTTGCTCCTGCGCGCACTGCCCTTCTCTCCACATTTATGTGTTTGTTTGTTTGTCTATCTAATCTTTTGGGTTTTTATTTCTAATGAGGTCGACCAGTTGTCTATTTATTATTTTTTTTACTACGCATCAAGCTGCGCTGCTTGTCTTTGCTCCTGTGTGCTTGCGCACTCTCGCATTTACCACTTATTTTTATTTTTGATTTATTTTTGATTAATTTTGTCAATTTTAAAAAAAAATACGCATCGTGCTGTGCTGTTTGTGTTTGCTTGAGTGCATTCGCGCGCTCTCGCTTTCTCCACTTTACAATTTTTTTGTTATTATTTATCTATTCCTGAGAGTTTATCTTATTTTTTATTTGTTTATTTAAATGAAGTCGACCAGTTGCCTGCCCTTCCTTCCATTATCCGTCACCGAGACAAACTGAACAAAGTCTGAGGTCGACCTTGTAAAGATAAGGATTCAGGTCTGTCTGCTGTTTACCTTTGCTCCTGCGCGCACTGCCCTTCTCTCCACATTTATGTGTTTGTTTGTTTGTCTATCTAATCTTTTGGGTTTTTATTTCTAATGAGGTCGACCAGTTGTCTATTTATTATTTTTTTTACTACGCATCAAGCTGCGCTGCTTGTCTTTGCTCCTGTGTGCTCGCGCACTCTCGCCTTTTCCACTTATTTTTATTTTTGATTTATTTTTGATTTATTTTGTCAATTTTAAAAAAAATACGCATCGTGCTGTGCTGTTTGTGTTTGCTTGAGTGCATTCGCGCGCTCTCGCTTTCTCCACTTTACAATTTTTTTGTTATTATTTATCTATTCCTGAGAGTTTATCTTATTTTTTATTTGTTTATTTAAATGAAGTCGACCAGTTGCCTGCCCTTCCTTCCATTATCCGTCACCGAGACAAACTGAACAAAGTTCTGAGGTCGACCTTGTAAAGATAAGGATTCAGGTCTGTCTGCTGTTTACCTTTGCTCCTGCGCGCACTGCCCTTCTCTCCACATTTATGTGTTTGTTTGTTTGTCTATCTAATCTTTTGGGTTTTTATTTCTAATGAGGTCGACCAGTTGTCTATTTATTATTTTTTTTACTACGCATCAAGCTGCGCTGCTTGTCTTTGCTCCTGTGTGCTCGCGCACTCTCGCCTTTTCCACTTATTTTTATTTTTGATTTATTTTTGATTTATTTTGTCAATTTAAAAAAAATACGCATCGTGCTGTGCTGTTTGTGTTTGCTTGAGTGCATTCGCGCGCTCTCGCTTTCTCACTTTACAATTTTTTTGTTATTATTTATCTATTCCTGAGAGTTTATCTTATTTTTTATTTGTTTATTTAAATGAAGTCGACCAGTTGCCTGCCCTTCCTTCCATTATCCGTCACCGAGACAAACTGAACAAAGTTCTGAGGTCGACCTTGTAAAGATAAGGATTCAGGTCTGTCTGCTGTTTACCTTTGCTCCTGCGCGCACTGCCCTTCTCTCCACATTTATGTGTTTGTTTGTTTGTCTATCTAATCTTTTGGGTTTTTATTTCTAATGAGGTCGACCAGTTGTCTATTTATTATTTTTTTTACTACGCATCAAGCTGCGCTGCTTGTCTTTGCTCCTGTGTGCTTGCGCACTCTCGCTTTTCCACTTATTTTTATTTTTGATTTATTTTTGATTATTTTGTCAATTTAAAAAAAAAATACGCATCGTGCTGTGCTGTTTGTGTTTGCTTGAGTGCATTCGCGCGCTCTCGCTTTCTCCACTTTACAATTTTTTTGTTATTATTTATCTATTCCTGAGAGTTTATCTTATTTTTTATTTGTTTATTTAAATGAAGTCGACCAGTTGCCTGCCCTTCCTTCCATTATCCGTCACCGAGACAAACTGAACAAAGTTCTGAGGTCGACCTTGTAAAGATAAGGATTCAGGTCTGTCTGCTGTTTACCTTTGCTCCTGCGCGCACTGCCCTTCTCTCCACATTTATGTGTTTGTTTGTTTGTCTATCTAATCTTTTGGGTTTTTATTTCTAATGAGGTCGACCAGTTGTCTATTTATTATTTTTTTTACTACGCATCAAGCTGCGCTGCTTGTCTTTGCTCCTGTGTGCTCGCGCACTCTCGCCTTTTCCACTTATTTTTATTTTTGATTTATTTTTGATTATTTTGTCAATTTTAAAAAAAATACGCATCGTGCTGTGCTGTTTGTGTTTGCTTGAGTGCATTCGCGCGCTCTCGCTTTCTCCACTTTACAATTTTTTTGTTATTATTTATCTATTCCTGAGAGTTTATCTTATTTTTTATTTGTTTATTTAAATGAAGTCGACCAGTTGCCTGCCCTTCCTTCCATTATCCGTCACCGAGACAAACTGAACAAAGTTCTGAGGTCGACCTTGTAAAGATAAGGATTCAGGTCTGTCTGCTGTTTACCTTTGCTCCTGCGCGCACTGCCCTTCTCTCCACATTTATGTGTTTGTTTGTTTGTCTATCTAATCTTTTGGGTTTTTATTTCTAATGAGGTCGACCAGTTGTCTATTTATTATTTTTTTTACTACGCATCAAGCTGCGCTGCTTGTCTTTGCTCCTGTGTGCTCGCGCACTCTCGCCTTTTCCACTTATTTTTATTTTTGATTTATTTTTGATTTATTTTGTCAATTTAAAAAAATACGCATCGTGCTGTGCTGTTTGTGTTTGCTTGAGTGCATTCGCGCGCTCTCGCTTTCTCCACTTTACAATTTTTTTGTTATTATTTATCTATTCCTGAGAGTTTATCTTATTTTTTATTTGTTTATTTAAATGAAGTCGACCAGTTGCCTGCCCTTCCTTCCATTATCCGTCACCGAGACAAACTGAACAAAGTTCTGAGGTCGACCTTGTAAAGATAAGGATTCAGGTCTGTCTGCTGTTTACCTTTGCTCCTGCGCGCACTGCCCTTCTCTCCACATTTATGTGTTTGTTTGTTTGTCTATCTAATCTTTTGGGTTTTTATTTCTAATGAGGTCGACCAGTTGTCTATTTATTATTTTTTTTACTACGCATCAAGCTGCGCTGCTTGTCTTTGCTCCTGTGTGCTCGCCACTCTCGCCTTTTCCACTTATTTTTGATTTTTGTTTTATTTTGTCAATTTAAAAAAAATACGCATCGTGCTGTGCTGTTTGTGTTTGCTTGAGTGCATTCGCGCGCTCTCGCTTTCTCCACTTTACAATTTTTTTGTTATTATTTATCTATTCCTGAGAGTTTTTCTTAATTTTTATTTGTTTATTTAAATGAAGTCGACCAGTTGCCTGCCCTTCCTTCCATTATCCGTCACCGAGACAAACTGAACAAAGGTCTGAGGTCGACCTTGTAAAGATAAGGATTCAGGTCTGTCTGCTGTTTACCTTTGCTCCTGCGGGCACTGCCCTTCTCTCCACATTTATGTGTTTGTTTGTTTGTCTATCTAATCTTTTGGGTTTTTATTTCTGATGAGGTCGACCAGTTGTCTATTTATTATTTTTTTTACTACGCATCAAGCTGCGCTGCTTGTCTTTGCTCCTGTGTGCTCGCGCACTCTCGCCTTTTCCACTTATTTTTGTTTTTGATTTATTTTTTATTTATTTTGTCAATTTAAAAAAAATACGCATCGTGCTGTGCTGTTTGTGTTTGCTTGAGTGCATTCGCGCGCTCTCGCTTTCTCCACTTTACAATTTTTTGTTATTATTTATCTATTCCTGAGAGTTTATCTTATTTTTTATTTGTTTATTTAAATGAAGTCGACCAGTTGCCTGCCCTTCCTTCCATTATCCGTCACCGAGACAAACTGAACAAAGTTCTGAGGTCGACCTTGTAAAGATAAGGATTCAGGTCTGTCTGCTGTTTACCTTTGCTCCTGCGCGCACTGCCCTTCTCTCCACATTTATGTGTTTGTTTGTTTGTCTATCTAATCTTTTGGGTTTTTATTTCTGATGAGGTCGACCAGTTGTCTATTTATTATTTTTTTACTATGCATCAAGCTGCGCTGCTTGTCTTTGCTCCTGTGTGCTCGCGCACTCTCGCCTTTTCCACTTATTTTTATTTTTGATTTATTTTTGATTTATTTTGTCAATTGTGAAAAAAAAATACGCATCGTGCTGTGCTGTTTGTGTTTGCTTGAGTGCATTCGCGCGCTCTCGCTTTCTCCACTTTACAATATTTTTTTATTATTTATCTATTCCTGAGAGTTTATCTTATTTTTTATTTGTTTATTTAAATGAAGTCGACCAGTTGCCTGCCCTTCCTTCCATTATCCGTCACCGAGACAAACTGAACAAAGTTGTGAGGTCGACCTTGTAAAGATAAGGATTCAGGTCTGTCTGCTGTTTACCTTTGCTCCTGCGCGCACTGCCCTTCTCTCCACATTTATGTGTTTGTTTGTTTGTCTATCTAATCTTTTGGGTTTTTATTTCTAATGAGGTCGACCAGTTGTCTATTTATTATTTTTTTTACTACGCATCAAGCTGCGCTGCTTGTCTTTGCTCCTGTGTGCTCTCGCACTCTCGCCTTTTCCACTTATTTTTGTTTTTGATTTATTTTTGATTTATTGTGTCAATTTAAAAAAAATACGCATCGTGCTGTGCTGTTTGTGTTTGCTTGAGTGCATTCGCGCGCTCTCGCTTTCTCCACTTTACAATTTTTTGTTATTATTTGTCTATTCCTGAGAGTTTATCTTATTTTTTATTTGTTTATTTAAATGAAGTCGACCAGTTGCCTGCCCTTCCTTCCATTATCCGTCACCGAGACAAACTGAACAAAGTTCTGAGGTCGACCTTGTAAAGATAAGGATTCAGGTCTGTCTACTGTTTACCTTTGCTCCTGCCCGCACTTCCCTTCTCTCCACATTTATGTGTTTGTTTGTTTGTCTATCTAATCTTTTGGGTTTTTATTTCTGATGAGGTCGACCAGTTGTCTATTTATTATTTTTTTTACTACGCATCAAGCTGCGCTGCGTGTCTTTGCTCCTGTGTGCTCGCGCACTCTCGCCTTTTCCACTTATTTTTGTTTTTGATTTTTTTTTGATTTATTTTGTCAATTTAAAAAAAATACGCATCTTGCGGTGCTGTTTGTGTTTGCTTGAGTGCATTCGCGCGCTCTCGCTTTCTCCACTTTACAATTTTTTGTTATTATTTATCTATTCCTGAGAGTTTATCTTATTTTTTATTTGTTTATTTAAATGAAGTCGACAAGTTGCCTGCCCTTCCTTCCATTATCCGTCACCGAGACAAACTGAACAAAGTTCTGAGGTCGACCTTGTAAAGATAAGGATTCAGGTCTGTCTGCTGTTTACCTTTGCTCCTGCGCGCACTGCCCTTCTCTCCACATTTATGTGTTTGTTTGTCTATCTAATCTTTTGGGTTTTTATTTCTAATGAGGTCGACCAGTTGTCTATTTATTATTTTTTTTACTACGCATCAAGCTTCGCTGCTTCTCTTTGCTCCTGTGTGCTCGCGCACTCTCGCTTTTTCCACTTATTTTTATTTTTGATTTATTTTTGATTTATTTTGTCAATTTTAAAAAAAAATACGCATCGTGCTGTGCTGTTTGTGTTTGCTTGAGTGCATTCGCGCGCTCTCGCTTTCTCCACTTTACAATTTTTTTGTTATTATTTATCTATTCCTGAGAGTTTATCTTATTTTTTATTTGTTTATTTAAATGAAGTCGACCAGTTGCCTGCCCTTCCTTCCATTATCCGTCACCGAGACAAACTGAACAAAGGTCTGAGGTCGACCTTGTAAAGATAAGGATTCAGGTCTGTCTGCTGTTTACCTTTGCTCCTGCGCGCACTGCCCTTCTCTCCACATTTATGTGTTTGTTTGTTTGTCTATCTAATCTTTTGGGTTTTTATTTCTAATGAGGTCGACCAGTTGTCTATTTACTATTTTTTTTACTACGCATCAAGCTGCGCTGCTTGTCTTTGCTCCCATGTGCTCACGCACTCTCGCCTTTTCCACTTATTTTTATTTTTGATTTATTTTTGATTTATTTTGTCAATTTAAAAAAATACGCATCGTGCTGTGCTGTTTGTGTTTGCTTGAGTGCATTCGCGCGCTCTCGCTTTCTCCACTTTACAATTTTTTTGTTATTATTTATCTATTCCTGAGAGTTTATCTTATTTTTTATTTGTTTATTTAAATGAAGTCGACCAGTTGCCTGCCCTTCCTTCCATTATCCGTCACCGAGACAAACTGAACAAAGTTCTGAGGTCGACCTTGTAAAGATAAGGATTCAGGTCTGTCTGCTGTTTACCTTTGCTCCTGCGCGCACTGCCCTTCTCTCCACATTTATGTGTTTGTTTGTTTGTCTATCTAATCTTTTGGGTTTTTATTTCTAATGAGGTCGACCAGTTGTCTATTTATTATTTTTTTTACTACGCATCAAGCTGCGCTGCTTGTCTTTGCTCCTGTGTGCTCGCGCACTCTCGCCTTTTCCACTTATTTTTATTTTTGATTTATTTTTGATTTATTTTGTCAATTTAAAAAAAAAATACGCATCGTGCTGTGCTGTTTGTGTTTGCTTGAGTGCATTCGCGCGCTCTCGCTTTCTCCACTTTACAATTTTTTTGTTATTATTTATCTATTCCTGAGAGTTTATCTTATTTTTTATTTGTTTATTTAAATGAAGTCGACCAGTTGCCTGCCCTTCCTTCCATTATCCGTCACCGAGACAAACTGAACAAAGTTGTGAGGTCGACCTTGTAAAGATAAGGATTCAGGTCTGTCTGCTGTTTACCTTTGCTCCTGCGCGCACTGCCCTTCTCTCCACATTTATGTGTTTGTTTGTTTGTCTATCTAATCTTTTGGGTTTTTATTTCTAATGAGGTCGACCAGTTGTCTATTTATTATTTTTTTTACTACGCATCAAGCTGCGCTGCTTGTCTTTGCTCCTGTGTGCTCGCGCACTCTCGCCTTTTCCACTTATTTTTATTTTTGATTTATTTTTGATTTATTTTGTCAATTTAAAAAAAAATACGCATCGTGCTGTGCTGTTTGTGTTTGCTTGAGTGCATTCGCGCGCTCTCGCTTTCTCCACTTTACAATTTTTTTGTTATTATTTATCTATTCCTGAGAGTTTATCTTATTTTTTATTTGTTTATTTAAATGAAGTCGACCAGTTGCCTGCCCTTCCTTCCATTATCCGTCACCGAGACAAACTGAACAAAGTTCTGAGGTCGACCTTGTAAAGATAAGGATTCAGGTCTGTCTGCTGTTTACCTTTGCTCCTGCGCGCACTGCCCTTCTCTCCACATTTATGTGTTTGTTTGTTTGTCTATCTAATCTTTTGGGTTTTTATTTCTAATGAGGTCGACCAGTTGTCTATTTATTATTTTTTTTACTACGCATCAAGCTGCGCTGCTTGTCTTTGCTCCTGTGTGCTCGCGCACTCTCGCCTTTTCCACTTATTTTTATTTTTGATTTATTTTTGATTTATTTTGTCAATTTAAAAAAAATACGCATCGTGCTGTGCTGTTTGTGTTTGCTTGAGTGCATTCGCGCGCTCTCGCTTTCTCCACTTTACAATTTTTTTGTTATTATTTATCTATTCCTGAGAGTTTATCTTATTTTTTATTTGTTTATTTAAATGAAGTCGACCAGTTGCCTGCCCTTCCTTCCATTATCCGTCACCGAGACAAACTGAACAAAGTTCTGAGGTCGACCTTGTAAAGATAAGGATTCAGGTCTGTCTGCTGTTTACCTTTGCTCCTGCGCGCACTGCCCTTCTCTCCACATTTATGTGTTTGTTTGTTTGTCTATCTAATCTTTTGGGTTTTTATTTCTAATGAGGTCGACCAGTTGTCTATTTATTATTTTTTTTACTACGCATCAAGCTGCGCTGCTTGTCTTTGCTCCTGTGTGCTCGCGCACTCTCGCTTTTCCACTTATTTTTATTTTTGATTTATTTTTGATTTATTTTGTCAATTTAAAAAAAAAATACGCATCGTGCTGTGCTGTTTGTGTTTGCTTGAGTGCATTCGCGCGCTCTCGCTTTCTCCACTTTACAATTTTTTTGTTATTATTTATCTATTCCTGAGAGTTTATCTTATTTTTTATTTGTTTATTTAAATGAAGTCGACCAGTTGCCTGCCCTTCCTTCCATTATCCGTCACCGAGACAAACTGAACAAAGTTCTGAGGTCGACCTTGTAAAGATAAGGATTCAGGTCTGTCTGCTGTTTACCTTTGCTCCTGCGCGCACTGCCCTTCTCTCCACATTTATGTGTTTGTTTGTTTGTCTATCTAATCTTTTGGGTTTTTATTTCTAATGAGGTCGACCAGTTGTCTATTTATTATTTTTTTTACTACGCATCAAGCTGCGCTGCTTGTCTTTGCTCCTGTGTGCTCGCGCACTCTCGCCTTTTCCACTTATTTTTATTTTTGATTTATTTTGTCAATTTAAAAAAAAAAATACGCATCGTGCTGTGCTGTTTGTGTTTGCTTGAGTGCATTCGCGCGCTCTCGCTTTCTCCACTTTACAATTTTTTTGTTATTATTTATCTATTCCTGAGAGTTTATCTTATTTTTTATTTGTTTATTTAATGAAGTCGACCAGTTGCCTGCCCTTCCTTCCATTATCCATCACCGAGACAAACTGAACAAAGTTCTGAGGTCGACCTTGTAAAGATAAGGATTCAGGTCTGTCTGCTGTTTACCTTTGCTCCTGCGCGCACTGCCCTTCTCTCCACATTTATGTGTTTGTTTGTTTGTCTATCTAATCTTTTGGGTTTTTATTTCTAATGAGGTCGACCAGTTGTCTATTTACTATTTTTTTTACTACGCATCAAGCTGCGCTGCTTGTCTTTGCTCCTGTGTGCTCGCGCACTCTCGCCTTTTCCACTTATTTTTATTTTTGATTTATTTTTGATTTATTTTGTCAATTTAAAAAAATACGCATCGTGCTGTGCTGTTTGTGTTTGCTTGAGTGCATTCGCGCGCTCTCGCTTTCTCCACTTTACAATTTTTTTGTTATTATTTATCTATTCCTGAGAGTTTATCTTATTTTTTATTTGTTTATTTAAATGAAGTCGACCAGTTGCCTGCCCTTCCTTCCATTATCCGTCACCGAGACAAACTGAACAAAGTTCTGAGGTCGACCTTGTAAAGATAAGGATTCAGGTCTGTCTGCTGTTTACCTTTGCTCCTGCGCGCACTGCCCTTCTCTCCACATTTATGTGTTTGTTTGTTTGTCTATCTAATCTTTTGGGTTTTTATTTCTAATGAGGTCGACCAGTTGTCTATTTATTATTTTTTTTACTACGCATCAAGCTGCGCTGCTTGTCTTTGCTCCTGTGTGCTCGCGCACTCTCGCCTTTTCCACTTATTTTTATTTTTGATTTATTTTTGATTTATTTTGTCAATTTTAAAAAAAATACGCATCGTGCTGTGCTGTTTGTGTTTGCTTGAGTGCATTCGCGCGCTCTCGCTTTCTCCACTTTACAATTTTTTTGTTATTATTTATCTATTCCTGAGAGTTTATCTTATTTTTTATTTGTTTATTTAAATGAAGTCGACCAGTTGCCTGCCCTTCCTTCCATTATCCGTCACCGAGACAAACTGAACAAAGTTCTGAGGTCGACCTTGTAAAGATAAGGATTCAGGTCTGTCTGCTGTTTACCTTTGCTCCTGCGCGCACTGCCCTTCTCTCCACATTTATGTGTTTGTTTGTTTGTCTATCTAATCTTTTGGGTTTTTATTTCTAATGAGGTCGACCAGTTGTCTATTTATTATTTTTTTTACTACGCATCAAGCTGCGCTGCTTGTCTTTGCTCCTGTGTGCTCGCGCACTCTCGCCTTTTCCACTTATTTTTATTTTTGATTTATTTTGTCAATTTAAAAAAAATACGCATCGTGCTGTGCTGTTTGTGTTTGCTTGAGTGCATTCGCGCGCTCTCGCTTTCTCCACTTTACAATTTTTTGTTATTATTTATCTATTCCTGAGAGTTTATCTTATTTTTTATTTGTTTATTTAAATGAAGTCGACCAGTTGCCTGCCCTTCCTTCCATTATCCGTCACCGAGACAAACTGAACAAAGTTCTGAGGTCGACCTTGTAAAGATAAGGATTCAGGTCTGTCTGCTGTTTACCTTTGCTCCTGCGCGCACTGCCCTTCTCTCCACATTTATGTGTTTGTTTGTTTGTCTATCTAATCTTTTGGGTTTTTATTTCTAATGAGGTCGACCAGTTGTCTATTTACTATTTTTTTTACTACGCATCAAGCTGCGCTGCTTGTCTTTGCTCCTGTGTGCTCGCGCACTCTCGCCTTTTCCACTTATTTTTATTTTTGATTTATTTTTGATTTATTTTGTCAATTTAAAAAAATACGCATCGTGCTGTGCTGTTTGTGTTTGCTTGAGTGCATTCGCGCGCTCTCGCTTTCTCCACTTTACAATTTTTTTGTTATTATTTATCTATTCCTGAGAGTTTATCTTATTTTTTATTTGTTTATTTAAATGAAGTCGACCAGTTGCCTGCCCTTCCTTCCATTATCCGTCACCGAGACAAACTGAACAAAGTTCTGAGGTCGACCTTGTAAAGATAAGGATTCAGGTCTGTCTGCTGTTTACCTTTGCTCCTGCGCGCACTGCCCTTCTCTCCACATTTATGTGTTTGTTTGTTTGTCTATCTAATCTTTTGGGTTTTTATTTCTAATGAGGTCGACCAGTTGTCTATTTATTATTTTTTTTACTACGCATCAAGCTGCGCTGCTTGTCTTTGCTCCTGTGTGCTCGCGCACTCTCGCCTTTTCCACTTATTTTTATTTTTGATTTATTTTTGATTTATTTTGTCAATTTTAAAAAAAAATACGCATCGTGCTGTGCTGTTTGTGTTTGCTTGAGTGCATTCGCGCGCTCTCGCTTTCTCCACTTTACAATTTTTTTGTTATTATTTATCTATTCCTGAGAGTTTATCTTATTTTTTATTTGTTTATTTAAATGAAGTCGACCAGTTGCCTGCCCTTCCTTCCATTATCCGTCACCGAGACAAACTGAACAAAGTTCTGAGGTCGACCTTGTAAAGATAAGGATTCAGGTCTGTCTGCTGTTTACCTTTGCTCCTGCGCGCACTGCCCTTCTCTCCACATTTATGTGTTTGTTTGTTTGTCTATCTAATCTTTTGGGTTTTTATTTCTAATGAGGTCGACCAGTTGTCTATTTATTATTTTTTTTACTACGCATCAAGCTGCGCTGCTTGTCTTTGCTCCTGTGTGCTCGCGCACTCTCGCCTTTTCCACTTATTTTTACTTTTGATTTATTTTTGATTTATTTTGTCAATTTAAAAAAATACGCATCGTGCTGTGCTGTTTGTGTTTGCTTGAGTGCATTCGCGCGCTCTCGCTTTCTCCACTTTACAATTTTTTTGTTATTATTTATCTATTCCTGAGAGTTTATCTTATTTTTTATTTGTTTATTTAAATGAAGTCGACCAGTTGCCTGCCCTTCCTTCCATTATCCGTCACCGAGACAAACTGAACAAAGTTCTGAGGTCGACCTTGTAAAGATAAGGATTCAGGTCTGTCTGCTGTTTACCTTTGCTCCTGCGCGCACTGCCCTTCTCTCCACATTTATGTGTTTGTTTGTTTGTCTATCTAATCTTTTGGGTTTTTATTTCTAATGAGGTCGACCAGTTGTCTATTTATTATTTTTTTTACTACGCATCAAGCTGCGCTGCTTGTCTTTGCTCCTGTGTGCTCGCGCACTCTCGCCTTTTCCACTTATTTTTATTTTTGATTTATTTTTGATTTATTTTGTCAATTTTAAAAAAAATACGCATCGTGCTGTGCTGTTTGTGTTTGCTTGAGTGCATTCGCGCGCTCTCGCTTTCTCCACTTTACAATTTTTTTGTTATTATTTATCTATTCCTGAGAGTTTATCTTATTTTTTATTTGTTTATTTAAATGAAGTCGACCAGTTGCCTGCCCTTCCTTCCATTATCCGTCACCGAGACAAACTGAACAAAGTTCTGAGGTCGACCTTGTAAAGATAAGGATTCAGGTCTGTCTGCTGTTTACCTTTGCTCCTGCGCGCACTGCCCTTCTCTCCACATTTATGTGTTTGTTTGTTTGTCTATCTAATCTTTTGGGTTTTTATTTCTAATGAGGTCGACCAGTTGTCTATTTATTATTTTTTTTACTACGCATCAAGCTGCGCTGCTTGTCTTTGCTCCTGTGTGCTCGCGCACTCTCGCCTTTTCCACTTATTTTTATTTTTGATTTATTTTTGATTTATTTTGTCAATTTTAAAAAAAAATACGCATCGTGCTGTGCTGTTTGTGTTTGCTTGAGTGCATTCGCGCGCTCTCGCTTTCTCCACTTTACAATTTTTTTGTTATTATTTATCTATTCCTGAGAGTTTATCTTATTTTTTATTTGTTTATTTAAATGAAGTCGACCAGTTGCCTGCCCTTCCTTCCATTATCCGTCACCGAGACAAACTGAACAAAGTTCTGAGGTCGACCTTGTAAAGATAAGGATTCAGGTCTGTCTGCTGTTTACCTTTGCTCCTGCGCGCACTGCCCTTCTCTCCACATTTATGTGTTTGTTTGTTTGTCTATCTAATCTTTTGGGTTTTTATTTCTAATGAGGTCGACCAGTTGTCTATTTATTATTTTTTTTACTACGCATCAAGCTACGCTGCTTGTCTTTGCTCTTGTGTGCTCGCGCACTCTCGCCTTTTCCACTTATTTTTATTTTTGATTTATTTTTGATTTATTTTGTCAATTTAAAAAAAAATACGCATCGTGCTGTGCTGTTTGTGTTTGCTTGAGTGCATTCGCGCGCTCTCGCTTTCTCCACTTTACAAATTTTGTTATTATTTATCTATTCCTGAGAGTTTATCTTATTTTTTATTTGTTTATTTAAATGAAGTCGAACAGTTGCCTGCCCATTCTTCCATTATCCATCACCGAGACAAACTGAACAAAGTTCTGAGGTCGACCTTGTAAAGATAAGGATTCAGGTCTGTCTGCTGTTTACCTTTGCTCCTGCGCGCACTGCCCTTCTCTCCACATTTATGTGTTTGCTTGTTTGTCTATCTAATCTTTTGGGTTTTTATTTCTAATGAGGTCGACCAGTTGTCTATTTATTATTTTTTTTACTACGCAACAAGCTGCGCTGCTTGTCTTTGCTCCTGTGTGCTCGCGCACTCTCGCCTTTTCCACTTATTTTTATTTTTGATTTATTTTTTATTTATTTTGTCAATTTAAAAAAAATATGCATCGTGCTGTGCTGTTTGTGTTTGCTTGAGTGCATTCGCGCGCTCTCGCTTTCTCCACTTTACAATTTTTTTGTTATTATTTATCTATTCCTGAGAGTTTATCTTATTTTTTATTTGTTTATTTAAATGAAGTCGACCAGTTGCCTGCCCTTCCTTCCATTATCCGTCACCGAGACAAACTGAACAAAGTTCTGAGGTCGACCTTGTAAAGATAAGGATTCAGGTCTGTCTGCTGTTTACCTTTGCTCCTGCGCGCACTGCCCTTCTCTCCACATTTATGTGTTTGTTTGTTTGTATATCTAATCTTTTGGGTTTTTATTTCTAATGAGGTCGACCAGTTGTCTATTTATTATTTTTTTTACTACGCATCAAGCTGCGCTGCTTGTCTTTGCTCCTGTGTGCTCGCGCACTCTCGCCTTTTCCACTTATTTTTATTTTTGATTTATTTTTGATTTATTTTGTCAATTTTAAAAAAAAATACGCATCGTGCTGTGCTGTTTGTGTTTGCTTGAGTGCATTCGCGCGCTCTCGCTTTCTCCACTTTACAATTTTTTTGTTATTATTTATCTATTCCTGAGAGTTTATCTTATTTTTTATTTGTTTATTTAAATGAAGTCGACCAGTTGCCTGCCCTTCCTTCCATTATCCGTCACCGAGACAAACTGAACAAAGTTCTGAGGTCGACCTTGTAAAGATAAGGATTCAGGTCTGTCTGCTGTTTACCTTTGCTCCTGCGCGCACTGCCCTTCTCTTCACATTTATGTGTTTGTTTGTTTGTCTATCTAATCTTTTGGGTTTTTATTTCTAATGAGGTCGACCAGTTGTCTATTTATTATTTTTTTTACTACGCATCAAGCTACGCTGCTTGTCTTTGCTCTTGTGTGCTCGCGCACTCTCGCCTTTTCCACTTATTTTTATTTTTGATTTATTTTTGATTTATTTTGTCAATTTAAAAAAAAATACGCATCGTGCTGTGCTGTTTGTGTTTGCTTGAGTGCATTCGCGCGCTCTCGCTTTCTCCACTTTACAAATTTTGTTATTATTTATCTATTCCTGAGAGTTTATCTTATTTTTTATTTGTTTATTTAAATGAAGTCGACCAGTTGCCTGCCCATTCTTCCATTATCCATCACCGAGACAAACTGAACAAAGTTCTGAGGTCGACCTTGTAAAGATAAGGATTCAGGTCTGTCTGCTGTTTACCTTTGCTCCTGCGCGCACTGCCCTTCTCTCCACATTTATGTGTTTGCTTGTTTGTCTATCTAATCTTTTGGGTTTTTATTTCTAATGAGGTCGACCAGTTGTCTATTTATTATTTTTTTTACTACGCATCAAGCTGCGCTGCTTGTCTTTGCTCCTGTGTGCTCGCGCACTCTCGCCTTTTCCACTTATTTTTATTTTTGATTTATTTTTTATTTATTTTGTCAATTTAAAAAAAATATGCATCGTGCTGTGCTGTTTGTGTTTGCTTGAGTGCATTCGCGCGCTCTCGCTTTCTCCACTTTACAATTTTTTTGTTATTATTTATCTATTCCTGAGAGTTTATCTTATTTTTTATTTGTTTATTTAAATGAAGTCGACCAGTTGCCTGCCCTTCCTTCCATTATCCGTCACCGAGACAAACTGAACAAAGTTCTGAGGTCGACCTTGTAAAGATAAGGATTCAGGTCTGTCTGCTGTTTACCTTTGCTCCTGCGCGCACTGCCCTTCTCTCCACATTTATGTGTTTGTTTGTTTGTCTATCTAATCTTTTGGGTTTTTATTTCTAATGAGGTCGACCAGTTGTCTATTTATTATTTTTTTTACTACGCATCAAGCTGCGCTGCTTGTCTTTGCTCCTGTGTGCTCGCGCACTCTCGCCTTTTCCACTTATTTTTATTTTTGATTTATTTTTGATTTATTTTGTCAATTTAAAAAAAATACGCATCGTGCTGTGCTGTTTGTGTTTGCTTGAGTGCATTCGCGCGCTCTCGCTTTCTCCACTTTACAATTTTTTTGTTATTATTTATCTATTCCTGAGAGTTTATCTTATTTTTTATTTGTTTATTTAAATGAAGTCGACCAGTTGCCTGCCCTTCCTTCCATTATCCGTCACCGAGACAAACTGAACAAAGTTCTGAGGTCGACCTTGTAAAGATAAGGATTCAGGTCTGTCTGCTGTTTACCTTTGCTCCTGCGCGCACTGCCCTTCTCTCCACATTTATGTGTTTGTTTGTTTGTCTATCTAATCTTTTGGGTTTTTATTTCTAATGAGGTCGACCAGTTGTCTATTTATTATTTTTTTTACTACGCATCAAGCTACGCTGCTTGTCTTTGCTCCTGTGTGCTCGCGCACTCTCGCCTTTTCCACTTATTTTTATTTTTGATTTATTTTTGATTTATTTTGTCAATTTAAAAAAAATACGCATCGTGCTGTGCTGTTTGTGTTTGCTTGAGTGCATTCGCGCGCTCTCGCTTTCTCCACTTTACAATTTTTTTGTTATTATTTATCTATTCCTGAGAGTTTATCTTATTTTTTATTTGTTTATTTAAATGAAGTCGACCAGTTGCCTGCCCTTCCTTCCATTATCCGTCACCGAGACAAACTGAACAAAGTTCTGAGGTCGACCTTGTAAAGATAAGGATTCAGGTCTGTCTGCTGTTTACCTTTGCTCCTGCGCGCACTGCCCTTCTCTCCACATTTATGTGTTTGTTTGTTTGTCTATCTAATCTTTTGGGTTTTTATTTCTAATGAGGTCGACCAGTTGTCTATTTATTATTTTTTTTACTACGCATCAAGCTGCGCTGCTTGTCTTTGCTCCTGTGTGCTCGCGCACTCTCGCCTTTTCCACTTATTTTTATTTTTGATTTATTTTTTATTTATTTTGTCAATTTAAAAAAAATACGCATCGTGCTGTGCTGTTTGTGTTTGCTTGAGTGCATTCGCGCGCTCTCGCTTTCTCCACTTTACAATTTTTTTGTTATTATTTATCTATTCCTGAGAGTTTATCTTATTTTTTATTTGTTTATTTAAATGAAGTCGACCAGTTGCCTGCCCTTCCTTCCATTATCCGTCACCGAGACAAACTGAACAAAGTTCTGAGGTCGACCTTGTAAAGATAAGGATTCAGGTCTGTCTGCTGTTTACCTTTGCTCCTGCGCGCACTGCCCTTCTCTCCACATTTATGTGTTTGTTTGTTTGTCTATCTAATCTTTTGGGTTTTTATTTCTAATGAGGTCGACCAGTTGTCTATTTATTATTTTTTTTACTACGCATCAAGCTGCGCTGCTTGTCTTTGCTCCTGTGTGCTCGCGCACTCTCGCCTTTTCCACTTATTTTTATTTTTGATTTATTTTTGATTTATTTTGTCAATTTAAAAAAAATACGCATCGTGCTGTGCTGTTTGTGTTTGCTTGAGTGCATTCGCGCGCTCTCGCTTTCTCCACTTTACAATTTTTTTGTTATTATTTATCTATTCCTGAGAGTTTATCTTATTTTTTATTTGTTTATTTAAATGAAGTCGACCAGTTGCCTGCCCTTCCTTCCATTATCCGTCACCGAGACAAACTGAACAAAGTTCTGAGGTCGACCTTGTAAAGATAAGGATTCAGGTCTGTCTGCTGTTTACCTTTGCTCCTGCGCGCACTGCCCTTCTCTCCACATTTATGTGTTTGTTTGTTTGTCTATCTAATCTTTTGGGTTTTTATTTCTAATGAGGTCGACCAGTTGTCTATTTATTATTTTTTTTACTACGCATCAAGCTGCGCTGCTTGTCTTTGCTCCTGTGTGCTCGCGCACTCTCGCCTTTTCCACTTATTTTTATTTTTGATTTATTTTTGATTTATTTTGTCAATTTAAAAAAAAATACGCATCGTGCTGTGCTGTTTGTGTTTGCTTGAGTGCATTCGCGCGCTCTCGCTTTCTCCACTTTACAATTTTTTTGTTATTATTTATCTATTCCTGAGAGTTTATCTTATTTTTTATTTGTTTATTTAAATGAAGTCGACCAGTTGCCTGCCCTTCCTTCCATTATCCGTCACCGAGACAAACTGAACAAAGTTCTGAGGTCGACCTTGTAAAGATAAGGATTCAGGTCTGTCTGCTGTTTACCTTTGCTCCTGCGCGCACTGCCCTTCTCTCCACATTTATGTGTTTGTTTGTTTGTCTATCTAATCTTTTGGGTTTTTATTTCTAATGAGGTCGACCAGTTGTCTATTTATTATTTTTTTTACTACGCATCAAGCTGTGCTGCTTGTCTTTGCTCCTGTGTGCTCGCGCACTCTCGCCTTTTCCACTTATTTTTATTTTTGATTTATTTTTGATTTATTTTGTCAATTTAAAAAAAATACGCATCGTGCTGTGCTGTTTGTGTTTGCTTGAGTGCATTCGCGCGCTCTCGCTTTCTCCACTTTACAATTTTTTTGTTATTATTTATCTATTCCTGAGAGTTTATCTTATTTTTTATTTGTTTATTTAAATGAAGTCGACCAGTTGCCTGCCCTTCCTTCCATTATCCGTCACCGAGACAAACTGAACAAAGTTCTGAGGTCGACCTTGTAAAGATAAGGATTCAGGTCTGTCTGCTGTTTACCTTTGCTCCTGCGCGCACTGCCCTTCTCTCCACATTTATGTGTTTGTTTGTTTGTCTATCTAATCTTTTGGGTTTTTATTTCTAATGAGGTCGACCAGTTGTCTATTTATTATTTTTTTTACTACGCATCAAGCTGCGCTGCTTGTCTTTGCTCCTGTGTGCTCGCGCACTCTCGCCTTTTCCACTTATTTTTATTTTTGATTTATTTTTTATTTATTTTGTCAATTTTAAAAAAAATACGCATCGTGCTGTGCTGTTTGTGTTTGCTTGAGTGCATTCGCGCGCTCTCGCTTTCTCCACTTTACAATTTTTTTGTTATTATTTATCTATTCCTGAGAGTTTATCTTATTTTTTATTTGTTTATTTAAATGAAGTCGACCAGTTGCCTGCCCTTCCTTCCATTATCCGTCACCGAGACAAACTGAACAAAGTTCTGAGGTCGACCTTGTAAAGATAAGGATTCAGGTCTGTCTGCTGTTTACCTTTGCTCCTGCGCGCACTGCCCTTCTCTCCACATTTATGTGTTTGTTTGTTTGTCTATCTAATCTTTTGGGTTTTTATTTCTAATGAGGTCGACCAGTTGTCTATTTATTATTTTTTTTACTACGCATCAAGCTGCGCTGCTTGTCTTTGCTCCTGTGTGCTCGCGCACTCTCGCCTTTTCCACTTATTTTTATTTTTGATTTATTTTTGATTTATTTTGTCAATTTAAAAAAAATACGCATCGTGCTGTGCTGTTTGTGTTTGCTTGAGTGCATTCGCGCGCTCTCGCTTTCTCCACTTTACAATTTTTTTGTTATTATTTATCTATTCCTGAGAGTTTATCTTATTTTTATTTGTTTATTTAAATGAAGTCGACCAGTTGCCTGCCCTTCCTTCCATTATCCGTCACCGAGACAAACTGAACAAAGTTCTGAGGTCGACCTTGTAAAGATAAGGATTCAGGTCTGTCTGCTGTTTACCTTTGCTCCTGCGCGCACTGCCCTTCTCTCCACATTTATGTGTTTGTTTGTTTGTCTATCTAATCTTTTGGGTTTTTATTTCTAATGAGGTCGACCAGTTGTCTATTTATTATTTTTTTTACTACGCATCAAGCTGTGCTGCTTGTCTTTGCTCCTGTGTGCTCGCGCACTCTCGCCTTTTCCACTTATTTTTATTTTTGATTTATTTTTTATTTATTTTGTCAATTTAAAAAAAATACGCATCGTGCTGTGCTGTTTGTGTTTGCTTGAGTGCATTCGCGCGCTCTCGCTTTCTCCACTTTACAATTTTTTTGTTATTATTTATCTATTCCTGAGAGTTTATCTTATTTTTTATTTGTTTATTTAAATGAAGTCGACCAGTTGCCTGCCCTTCCTTCCATTATCCGTCACCGAGACAAACTGAACAAAGTTCTGAGGTCGACCTTGTAAAGATAAGGATTCAGGTCTGTCTGCTGTTTACCTTTGCTCCTGCGCGCACTGCCCTTCTCTCCACATTTATGTGTTTGCTTGTTTGTCTATCTAATCTTTTGGGTTTTTATTTCTAATGAGGTCGACCAGTTGTCTATTTATTATTTTTTTTACTACGCATCAAGCTGCGCTGCTTGTCTTTGCTCCTGTGTGCTCGCGCACTCTCGCCTTTTCCACTTATTTTTATTTTTGATTTATTTTTTATTTATTTTGTCAATTTAAAAAAAATATGCATCGTGCTGTGCTGTTTGTGTTTGCTTGAGTGCATTCGCGCGCTCTCGCTTTCTCCACTTTACAATTTTTTTGTTATTATTTATCTATTCCTGAGAGTTTATCTTATTTTTTATTTGTTTATTTAAATGAAGTCGACCAGTTGCCTGCCCTTCCTTCCATTATCCGTCACCGAGACAAACTGAACAAAGTTCTGAGGTCGACCTTGTAAAGATAAGGATTCAGGTCTGTCTGCTGTTTACCTTTGCTCCTGCGCGCACTGCCCTTCTCTCCACATTTATGTGTTTGTTTGTTTGTCTATCTAATCTTTTGGGTTTTTATTTCTAATGAGGTCGACCAGTTGTCTATTTATTATTTTTTTTACTACGCATCAAGCTGCGCTGCTTGTCTTTGCTCCTGTGTGCTCGCGCACTCTCGCCTTTTCCACTTATTTTTATTTTTGATTTATTTTTGATTTATTTTGTCAATTTAAAAAAAATACGCATCGTGCTGTGCTGTTTGTGTTTGCTTGAGTGCATTCGCGCGCTCTCGCTTTCTCCACTTTACAATTTTTTTGTTATTATTTATCTATTCCTGAGAGTTTATCTTATTTTTATTTGTTTATTTAAATGAAGTCGACCAGTTGCCTGCCCTTCCTTCCATTATCCGTCACCGAGACAAACTGAACAAAGTTCTGAGGTCGACCTTGTAAAGATAAGGATTCAGGTCTGTCTGCTGTTTACCTTTGCTCCTGCGCGCACTGCCCTTCTCTCCACATTTATGTGTTTGCTTGTTTGTCTATCTAATCTTTTGGGTTTTTATTTCTAATGAGGTCGACCAGTTGTCTATTTATTATTTTTTTTACTACGCATCAAGCTGCGCTGCTTGTCTTTGCTCCTGTGTGCTCGCGCACTC
>NW_025958019.1:0-42610 GCF_023159225.1 Perognathus longimembris pacificus | reverse complement strand
GTCTGTCTGCTGTTTACCTTTGCTCCTGCGCGCACTGCCCTTCTCTCCACATTTATGTGTTTGTTTGTTTGTCTATCTAATCTTTTGGGTTTTTATTTCTAATGAGGTCGACCAGTTGTCTATTTATAATTTTTTTTTTACTACGCATCAAGCTGCGCTGTTTGTCTTTGCTCCTGTGTGCTCGCGCACTCTCGCCTTTTCCACTTATTTTTATTTTTGATTTATTTTGTCAATTTAAAAAAAAAATACGCATCGTGCTGTGCTGTTTGTGTTTGCTTGAGTGCATTCGCGCGCTCTCGCTTTCTCCACTTTACAATTATTTTGTTATTATTTATCTATTCCTGAGAGTTTATCTTATTTTTTATTTGTTTATTTAAATGAAGTCGACCAGTTGCCTGCCCTTCCTTCCATTACCCGTCACCGAGACAAACTGAACAAAGTTCTGAGGTCGACCTTTTAAAGATAAGGATTCAGGTCTGTCTGCTGTTTACCTTTGCTCCTGCGCGCACTGCCCTTCTCTCCACATTTATGTGTTTGTTTGTTTGTCTATCTAATCTTTTGGGTTTTTATTTCTAATGAGGTCGACCAGTTGACTATTTATTATTTTTTTCACTACGCATCAAGCTGCGCTGCTTGTCTTTGCTCCTGTGTGCTCGCGCACTCTCGCCTTTTCCACTTGTTTTTATTTTTGATTTATTTTTGATTTATTTTGTCAATTTTAAAAAAAAATACGCATCGTGCTGTGCTGTTTGTGTTTGCTTGAGTGCATTCGCGCGCTCTCGCTTTCTCCACTTTACAATTATTTTGTTATTATTTATCTATTCCTGAGAGTTTATCTTATTTTTTATTTGTTTATTTAAATGAAGTCGACCAGTTGCCTGCCCTTCCTTCCATTATCCGTCACCGAGACAATCTGAACAAGTTCTGAGGTCGACCTTGTAAAAATACGGATTCAGGTCTGTCTGCTGTATACCTTTGCTCCTGCGCGCACTGCCCTTCTCTCCACATTTATGTGTTTGTTTGTTTGTCTATCTAATCTTTTGGGTTTTTATTTCTAATGAGGTCGACCAGTTGTCTATTTATTATTTTTTTCACTACGAATCAAGCTGCGCTGCTTGTCTTTGCTCCTGTGTGCTCGCGCACTCTCGCCTTTCCCACTTATTTTTATTTTTGATTTATTTTTGATTTATTTTGTCAATTTAAAAAAAAAATACGCATCGTGCTGTGCTGTTTGTGTTTGCTTGAGTGCATTCGCGCGCTCTCGCTTTCTCCACTTTACAATTTTTTTTTATTATTTATCTATTCCTGAGAGTTTATCTTATTTTTTATTTGTTTATTTAAATGAAGTCGACCAGTTGCCTGCCCTTCCTTCCATTATCCGTCACCGAGACAAACTGAACAAAGTTCTGAGGTCGACCTTGTAAAGATCAGGATTCAGGTCTGTCTGCTGTTTACCTTTGCTCCTGCGCGCACTGCCCTTCTCTCCACATTTATGTGTTTGTTTGTTTGTCTATCTAATCTTTTGGGTTTTTATTTCCTATGAGGTCGACCAGTTGTCTATTTATTATTTTTTTACTACGCATCAAGCTGCGCTGCTTGTCTTTGTTCCTGTTTGCTCGCGCACTCTCGCCTTTTCCACTTATTTTTATTTTTGATTTATTTTTGATTTATTTTGTCAATTTTAAAAAAAATACGCATTGTGCTGTGCTGTTTGTGTTTGCTTGAGTGCATTCGCGCGCTCTCGCTTTCTCCACTTTACAATGTTTTTGTTATTATTTATCTATTCCTGAGAGTTTATCTTATTTTTTATTTGTTTATTTAAATGAAGTCGACCAGTTGCCTGCCCTTCCTTCCATTATCCGTCACCGAGACAAACTGAACAAAGTTCTGAGGTCGACCTTGTAAAGATAAGGATTCAGGTCTGTCTGCTGTTTACCTTTGCTCCTGCGCGCACTGCCCTTCTCTCCACATTTATGTGTTTGTTTGTTTGTCTATCTAATCTTTTGGGTTTTTATTTCTAATGAGGTCGACCAGTTGTCTATTTATTATTTTTTTTACTACGCATCAAGCTGCGCTGCTTGTCTTTGCTCCTGTGTGCTCGCGCACTCTCGCCTTTTCCACTTATTTTTATTTTTGATTTATTTTTGATTTATTTTGTCAATTTAAAAAAAAAATACGCATCGTGCTGTGCGGTTTGTGTTTGCTTGAGTGCATTCGCGCGCTCTCGCTTTCTCCACTTTACAAATTTTTTGTTATTATTTATCTATTCCTGAGAGTTTATCTTATTTTTTATTTGTTTATTTAAATGAAGTCGAACAGTTGTCTGCCCTTCCTTCCATTATCCGTCACCGAGACAAACTGAACAAAGTTCTGAGGTCGACCTTGTAAAGATAAGGATTCAGGTCTGTCTGCTCTTTACCTTTGCTCCTGCGCGCACTGCCCTTCTCTCCACATTTATGTGTTTGTTTGTTTGTCTATCTAAACTTTTGGGTTTTTATTTCTAATGAGGTCGACCAGTTGTCTATTTATTATTTTTTTTACTACGAATCAAGCTGCGCTGCTTGTCTTTGCTCCTGTGTGATTGCGCACTCTCGCCTTTTGCACTCATTTTTATTTTTGATTTATTTTTGATTTATTTTGTCAATTTAAAAAAAAATACGCATCGTGCTGTGCTGTTTGTGTTTGCTTGAGTGCATTCGCGCGCTCTCGCTTTCTCCACTTTACAATGTTTTTGTTATTATTTATCTATTCCTGAGAGTTTATCTTATTTTTTATTTGTTTATTTAAATGAAGTCGACCAGTTGCCTGCCCTTCCTTCCATTATCCGTCACCGAGACAAACTGAACAAAGTTCTGAGGTCGACCTTGTAAAGATAAGGATTCAGGTCTGTCTGCTGTTTACCTTTGCTCCTGCGCGCACTGCCCTTCTCTCCACATTTATGTGTTTGTTTGTTTGTCTATCTAATCTTTTGGGTTTTTATTTCTAATGAGGTCGACCAGTTGTCTATTTATTATTTTTTTTACTACGCATCAAGCTGCGCTGCTTGTCTTTGCTCCTGTGTGCTCGCGCACTCTCGCCTTTTCCACTTATTTTTATTTTTGATTTATTTTTGATTTATTTTGTCAATTTAAAAAAAATACGCATCGTGCTGTGCTGTTTGTGTTTGCTTGAGTGCATTCGCGCGCTCTCGCTTTCTCCACTTTACAATTTTTTTTTATTATTTATCTATTCCTGAGAGTTTATCTTATTTTTTATTTGTTTATTTAAACGAAGTCGACCAGTTGCCTGCCCTTCCTTCCATTATCCGTCACCGAGACAAACTGAACAAAGTTCTGAGGTCGACCTTGTAAAGATAAGGATTCAGGTTTGTCTGCTGTTTACCTTTGCTCCTGCGCGCACTGCCCTTCTCTCCACATTTATGTGTTTGTTTGTTTGTCTATCTATTCTTTTGGGTTTTTATTTCTAATGAGGTCGACCAGTTGTCTATTTATTATTTTTTTTACTACGCATCAAGCTGCGCTGCTTGTCTATGCTCCTGTGTGCTCGCGCACTCTCGCCTTTTCCACTTATTTTTATTTTTGATTTATTTTTGATTTATTTTGTCAATTTAAAAAAAATACGCATCGTGCTGTGCTGTTTGTGTTTGCTTGAGTGCATTCGCGCGCTCTCGCTTTATCCACTTTACAATGTTTTTGTTATTATTTATCTATTCCTGAGAGTTTATCTTATTTTTTATTTGTTTATTTAAATGAAGTCGACCAGTTGCCTGCCCTTCCTTCCATTATCCGTCACCGAGACAAACTGAACAAAGTTCTGAGGTCGACCTTGTAAAGATAAGGATTCAGGTCTGTCTGCTGTTTACCTTTGCTCCTGCGCGCACTGCCCTTCTCTCCACATTTATGTGTTTGTTTGTTTGTCTATCTAATCTTTTGGGTTTTTATTTCTAATGAGGTCGACCAGTTGTCTATTTATTATTTTTTTTACTACGCATCAAGCTGCGCTGCTTGTCTTTGCTCCTGTGTGCTCGCGCACTCTCGCCTTTTCCACTTATTTTTATTTTTGATTTATTTTTGATTTATTTTGTCAATTTAAAAAAAATACGCATCGTGCTGTGCTGTTTGTGTTTGCTTGAGTGCATTCGCGCGCTCTCGCTTTCTCCACTTTACAATTTTTTTTTATTATTTATCTATTCCTGAGAGTTTATCTTATTTTTTATTTGTTTATTTAAACGAAGTCGACCAGTTGCCTGCCCTTCCTTCCATTATCCGTCACCGAGACAAACTGAACAAAGTTCTGAGGTCGACCTTGTAAAGATAAGGATTCAGGTTGTCTGCTGTTTACCTTTGCTCCTGCGCGCACTGCCCTTCTCTCCACATTTATGTGTTTGTTTGTTTGTCTATCTACTCTTTTGGGTTTTTATTTCTAATGAGGTCGACCAGTTGTCTATTTATTATTTTTTTTACTACGCATCAAGCTGCGCTGCTTGTCTATGCTCCTGTGTGCTCGCGCACTCTCGCCTTTTCCACTTATTTTTATTTTTGATTTATTTTTGATTTATTTTGTCAATTTAAAAAAAATACGCATCGTGCTGTGCTGTTTGTGTTTGCTTGAGTGCATTCGCGCGCTCTCGCTTTATCCACTTTACAATGTTTTTGTTATTATTTATCTATTCCTGAGAGTTTATCTTATTTTTTATTTGTTTATTTAAATGAAGTCGACCAGTTGCCTGCCCTTCCTTCCATTATCCGTCACCGAGACAAACTGAACAAAGTTCTGAGGTCGACCTTGTAAAGATAAGGATTCAGGTCTGTCTGCTGTTTACCTTTGCTCCTGCGCGCACTGCCCTTCTCTCCACATTTATGTGTTTGTTTGTTTGTCTATCTAATCTTTTGGGTTTTTATTCCTAATGAGGTCGACCAGTTGTCTATTTATTATTTTTTTTACTACGCATCAAGCTGCGCTGCTTGTCTTTGCTCCTGTGTGCTCGCGCACTCTCGCCTTTTCCACTTATTTTTATTTTTGATTTATTTTGTCAATTTTAAAAAAAAATACGCATCGTGCTGTGCTGTTTGTGTTTGCTTGAGTGCATTCGCGCGCTCTCGCTTTCTCCACTTTACAATTTTTTTGTTATTATTTATCTATTCCTGAGAGTTTATCTTATATTTTATTAGTTTATTTAAATGAAGTCGACCAGTTGCCTGCCCTTCCTTCCATTATCCGTCACCGAGACAAACTGAACAAAGTTCTGAGGTCGACCTTGTAAAGATAAGGATTCAGGTTTGTCTGCTGTTTACCTTTGCTCCTGCGCGCACTGCCCTTCTCTCCACATTTATGTGTTTGTTTGTTTGTCTATCTAATCTTTTGGGTTTTTATTTCTATGAGGTCGACCAGTTGTCTATTTATAATTTTTTTTTTACTACGCATCAAGCTGCGCTGTTTGTCTTTGCTCCTGTGTGCTCGCGCACTCTCGCCTTTTCCACTTATTTTTATTTTTGATTTATTTTGTCAATTTAAAAAAAAAATACGCATCGTGCTGTGCTGTTTGTGTTTGCTTGAGTGCATTCGCGCGCTCTCGCTTTCTCCACTTTACAATTATTTTGTTATTATTTATCTATTCCTGAGAGTTTATCTTATTTTTTAATTGTTTATTTAAATGAAGTCGACCAGTTGCCTGCCCTTCCTTCCATTACCCGTCACCGAGACAAACTGAACAAAGTTCTGAGGTCGACCTTGTAAAGATAAGGATTCAGGTCTGTCTGCTGTTTACCTTTGCTCCTGCGCGCACTGCCCTTCTCTCCACATTTATGTGTTTGTTTGTTTGTCTATCTAATCTTTTGGGTTTTTATTTCTAATGAGGTCGACCAGTTGACTATTTATTATTTTTTTCACTACGCCTCAAGCTGCGCTGCTTGTCTTTGCTCCTGTGTGCTCGCGCACTCTCGCCTTTTCCACTTATTTTTATTTTTGATTTATTTTTGATTTATTTTGTCAATTTTAAAAAAAAATACGCATCGTGCTGTGCTGTTTGTGTTTGCTTGAGTGCATTCGCGCGCTCTCGCTTTCTCCACTTTACAATTATTTTGTTATTATTTATCTATTCCTGAGAGTTTATCTTATTTTTTATTTGTTTATTTAAATGAAGTCGACCAGTTGCCTGCCCTTCCTTCCATTATCCGTCACCGAGACAATCTGAACAAAGTTCTGAGGTCGACCTTGTAAAGATACGGATTCAGGTCTGTCTGCTGTATACCTTTGCTCCTGCGCGCACTGCCCTTCTCTCCACATTTATGTGTTTGTTTGTTTGTCTATCTAATCTTTTGGGTTTTTATTTCTAATGAGGTCGACCAGTTGTCTATTTATTATTTTTTTCACTACGAATCAAGCTGCGCTGCTTGTCTTTGCTCCTGTGTGCTCGCGCACTCTCGCCTTTCCCACTTATTTTTATTTTTGATTTATTTTTGATTTATTTTGTCAATTTAAAAAAAAATACGCATCGTGCTGTGCTGTTTGTGTTTGCTTGAGTGCATTCGCGCGCTCTCGCTTTCTCCACTTTACAATTTTTTTTATTATTTATCTATTCCTGAGAGTTTATCTTATTTTTTATTTGTTTATTTAAATGAAGTCGACCAGTTGCCTGCCCTTCCTTCCATTTTCCGTCACCGAGACAAACTGAACAAAGTTCTGAGGTCGACCTTGTAAAGATCAGGATTCAGGTCTGTCTGCTGTTTACCTTTGCTCCTGCGCGCACTGCCCTTCTCTCCACATTTATGTGTTTGTTTGTTTGTCTATCTAATCTTTTGGGTTTTTATTTCCTATGAGGTCGACCAGTTGTCTATTTATTATTTTTTTACTACGCATCAAGCTGCGCTGTTTGTCTTTGTTCCTGTTTGCTCGCGCACTCTCGCCTTTTCCACTTATTTTTATTTTTGATTTATTTTTGATTTATTTTGTCAATTTTAAAAAAAATACGCATTGTGCTGTGCTGTTTGTGTTTGCTTGAGTGCATTCGCGCGCTCTCGCTTTCTCCACTTTACAATGTTTTTGTTATTATTTATCTATTCCTGAGAGTTTATCTTATTTTTTATTTGTTTATTTAAATGAAGTCGACCAGTTGCCTGCCCTTCCTTCCATTATCCGTCACCGAGACAAACTGAACAAAGTTCTGAGGTCGACCTTGTAAAGATAAGGATTCAGGTCTGTCTGCTGTTTACCTTTGCTCCTGCGCGCACTGCCCTTCTCTCCACATTTATGTGTTTGTTTGTTTGTCTATCTAATCTTTTGGGTTTTTATTTCTAATGAGGTCGACCAGTTGTCTATTTATTATTTTTTTTACTACGCATCAAGCTGCGCTGCTTGTCTTTGCTCCTGTGTGCTCGCGCACTCTCGCCTTTTCCACTTATTTTTATTTTTGATTTATTTTTGATTTATTTTGTCAATTTAAAAAAAAATACGCATCGTGCTGTGCTGTTTGTGTTTGCTTGAGTGCATTCGCGCGCTCTCGCTTTCTCCACTTTACAATTTTTTGTTATTATTTATCTATTCCTGAGAGTTTATCTTATTTTTTATTTGTTTATTTAAATGAAGTCGACCAGTTGCCTGCCCTTCCTTCCATTATCCGTCACCGAGACAAACTGAACAAAGTTCTGAGGTCGACCTTGTAAAGATAAGGATTCAGGTCTGTCTGCTGTTTACCTTTGCTCCTGCGCGCACTGCCCTTCTCTCCACATTTATGTGTTTGTTTGTTTGTCTATCTAATCTTTTGGGTTTTTATTTCTAATGAGGTCGACCAGTTGTCTATTTATTATTTTTTTACTACGCATCAAGCTGCGCTGCTTGTCTTTGCTCCTGTGTGCTCGCGCACTCTCGCCTTTTCCACTTATTTTTATTTTTGATTTATTTTTGATTTATTTTGTCAATTTAAAAAAAAATACGCATCGTGCTGTGCTGTTTGTGTTTGCTTGAGTGCATTCGCGCGCTCTCGCTTTCTCCACTTTACAATTTTTTGTTATTATTTATCTATTCCTGAGAGTTTATCTTATTTTTTATTTGTTTATTTAAATGAAGTCGACCAGTTGCCTGCCCTTCCTTCCATTATCCGTCACCGAGACAAACTGAACAAAGTTCTGAGGTCGACCTTGTAAAGATAAGGATTCAGGTCTGTCTGCTGTTTACCTTTGCTCCTGCGCGCACTGCCCTTCTCTCCACATTTATGTGTTTGTTTGTTTGTCTATCTAATCTTTTGGGTTTTTATTTCTAATGAGGTCGACCAGTTGTCTATTTATTATTTTTTTTACTACGCATCAAGCTGCGCTGCTTGTCTTTGCTCCTGTGTGCTCGCGCACTCTCGCCTTTTCCACTTATTTTTATTTTTGATTTATTTTTGATTTATTTTGTCAATTTAAAAAAAATACGCATCGTGCTGTGCTGTTTGTGTTTGCTTGAGTGCATTCGCGCGCTCTCGCTTTCTCCACTTTACAATTTTTGTTATTATTTATCTATTCCTGAGAGTTTATCTTATTTTTTATTTGTTTATTTAAATGAAGTCGACCAGTTGCCTGCCCTTCCTTCCATTATCCGTCACCGAGACAAACTGAACAAAGTTCTGAGGTCGACCTTGTAAAGATAAGGATTCAGGTCTGTCTGCTGTTTACCTTTGCTCCTGCGCGCACTGCCCTTCTCTCCACATTTATGTGTTTGTTTGTTTGTCTATCTAATCTTTTGGGTTTTTATTTCTAATGAGGTCGACCAGTTGTCTATTTATTATTTTTTTTACTACGCATCAAGCTGCGCTGCTTGTCTTTGCTCCTGTGTGCTCGCGCACTCTCGCCTTTTCCACTTATTTTTATTTTTGATTTATTTTTGATTTATTTTGTCAATTTAAAAAAAATACGCATCGTGCTGTGCTGTTTGTGTTTGCTTGAGTGCATTCGCGCGCTCTCGCTTTCTCCACTTTACAATTTTTTGTTATTATTTATCTATTCCTGAGAGTTTATCTTATTTTTTATTTGTTTATTTAAATGAAGTCGACCAGTTGCCTGCCCTTCCTTCCATTATCCGTCACCGAGACAAACTGAACAAAGTTCTGAGGTCGACCTTGTAAAGATAAGGATTCAGGTCTGTCTGCTGTTTACCTTTGCTCCTGCGCGCACTGCCCTTCTCTCCACATTTATGTGTTTGTTTGTCTATCTAATCTTTTGGGTTTTTATTTCTAATGAGGTCGACCAGTTGTCTATTTATTATTTTTTTTACTACGCATCAAGCTGCGCTGCTTGTCTTTGCTCCTGTGTGCTCGCGCACTCTCGCCTTTCCCACTTATTTTTATTTTTGATTTATTTTTGATTTATTTTGTCAATTAAAAAAAAATACGGATCGTGCTGTGCTGTTTGTGTTTGCTTGAGTGCATTCGCGCGCTCTCGCTTTCTCCACTTTACAATTTTTTTATTATTTATCTATTCCTGAGAGTTTATCTTATTTTTTATTTGTTTATTTAAATGAAGTCGACCAGTTGCCTGCCCTTCCTTCCATTATCCGTCACCGAGACAAACTGAACAAAGTTCTGAGGTCGACCTTGTAAAGATAAGGATTCAGGTCTGTCTGCTGTTTACCTTTGCTCCTGCGCGCACTGCCCTTCTCTCCACATTTATGTGTTTGTTTGTTTGTCTATCTAATCTTTTGGGTTTTTATTTCTAATGAGGTCGACCAGTTGTCTATTTATTATTTTTTTTACTACGCATCAAGCTGCGCTGCTTGTCTTTGCTCCTGTGTGCTCGCGCACTCTCGCCTTTTCCACTTATTTTTATTTTTGATTCATTTTTGATTTATTTTGTCAATTTAAAAAAAATACGCATCGTGCTGTGCTGTTTGTGTTTGCTTGAGTGCATTCGCGCGCTCTCGCTTTCTCCACTTTACAATGTTTTTGTTATTATTTATCTATTCCTGAGAGTTTATCTTATTTTTTATTTGTTTATTTAAATGAAGTCGACCAGTTGCCTGCCCTTCCTTCCATTATCCGTCACCGAGACAAACTGAACAAAGTTCTGAGGTCGACCTTGTAAAGATAAGGATTCAGGTCTGTCTGCTGTTTACCTTTGCTCCTGCGCGCACTGCCCTTCTCTCCACATTTATGTGTTTGTTTGTTTGTCTATCTAATCTTTTGGGTTTTTATTTCTAATGAGGTCGACCAGTTGTCTATTTATTATTTTTTTTACTACGCATCAAGCTGCGCTGCTTGTCTTTGCTCCTGTGTGCTCGCGCACTCTCGCCTTTTCCACTTATTTTTATTTTTGATTTATTTTTGATTTATTTTGTCAATTTAAAAAAAATACGCATCGTGCTGTGCTGTTTGTGTTTGCTTGAGTGCATTCGCGTGCTCTCGCTTTCTCCACTTAACAATTTTTTTTATTATTTATCTATTCCTGAGAGTTTATCTTATTTTTTATTTGTTTATTTAAATGAAGTCGACCAGTTGCCTGCCCTTCCTTCCATTATCCGTCACCGAGACAAACTCAACAAAGTTCTGAGGTCGACCTTGTAAAGATAAGGATTCAGGTCTGTCTGCTGTTTACCTTTGCTCCTGCGCGCACTGCCCTTCTCTCCACATTTATGTGTTTGTTTGTCTATCTAATCTTTTGGGTTTTTATTTCTAATGAGGTCGACCAGTTGTCTATTTATTATTTTTTTTACTACGCATCAAGCTGCGCTGCTTGTCTTTGCTCCTGTGTGCTCGCGCACTCTCGCCTTTTCCACTTATTTTTATTTTTGATTTATTTTTGATTTATTTTGTCAATTAAAAAAAATACGCATCGTGCTGTGCTGTTTGTGTTTGCTTGAGTGCATTCGCGCGCTCTCGCTTTCTCCACTTTACAATTTTTGTTATTATTTATCTATTCCTGAGAGTTTATCTTATTTTTTATTTGTTTATTTAAATGAAGTCGACCAGTTGCCTGCCCTTCCTTCCATTATCCGTCACCGAGACAAACTGAACAAAGTTCTGAGGTCGACCTTGTAAAGATAAGGATTCAGGTCTGTCTGCTGTTTACCTTTGCTCCTGCGCGCACTGCCCTTCTCTCCACATTTATGTGTTTGTTTGTTTGTCTATCTAATCTTTTGGGTTTTTATTTCTAATGAGGTCGACCAGTTGTCTATTTATTATTTTTTTTACTACGCATCAAGCTGCGCTGCTTGTCTTTGCTCCTGTGTGCTCGCGCACTCTCGCCTTTTCCACTTATTTTTATTTTTGATTTATTTTTGATTTATTTTGTCAATTTAAAAAAAATACGCATCGTGCTGTGCTGTTTGTGTTTGCTTGAGTGCATTCGCGCGCTCTCGCTTTCTCCACTTTACAATTTTTTGTTATTATTTATCTATTCCTGAGAGTTTATCTTATTTTTATTTGTTTATTTAAATGAAGTCGACCAGTTGCCTGCCCTTCCTTCCATTATCCGTCACCGAGACAAACTGAACAAAGTTCTGAGGTCGACCTTGTAAAGATAAGGATTCAGGTCTGTCTGCTGTTTACCTTTGCTCCTGCGCGCACTGCCCTTCTCTCCACATTTATGTGTTTGTTTGTTTGTCTATCTAATCTTTTGGGTTTTTATTTCTAATGAGGTCGACCAGTTGTCTATTTATTATTTTTTTTACTAGGCATCAAGCTGCGCTGCTTGTCTTTGCTCCTGTGTGCTCGCGCACTCTCGCCTTTTCCACTTATTTTTATTTTTGATTTATTTTTGATTTATTTTGTCAATTTTAAAAAAAATACGCATCGTGCTGTGCTGTTTGTGTTTGCTTGAGTGCATTCGCGCGCTCTCGCTTTCTCCACTTTACAATTTTTTGTTATTATTTATCTATTCCTGAGAGTTTATCTTATTTTTTATTTGTTTATTTAAATGAAGTCGACCAGTTGCCTGCCCTTCCTTCCATTATCCGTCACCGAGACAAACTGAACAAAGTTCTGAGGTCGACCTTGTAAAGATAAGGATTCAGGTCTGTCTGCTGTTTACCTTTGCTCCTGCGCGCACTGCCCTTCTCTCCACATTTATGTGTTTGTTTGTTTGTCTATCTAATCTTTTGGGTTTTTATTTCCTATGAGGTCGACCAGTTGTCTATTTATTATATTTTTTACTACGCATCAAGATGCGCTGCTTGTCTTTGCTCCTGTGTGCTCGCGCACTCTCGCCTTTTCCACTTATTTTTATTTTTGATTTATTTTTGATTTATTTTGTCAATTTTAAAAAAAAATACGCATCGTGCTGTGCTGTTTGTGTTTGCTTGAGTGCATTCGCGCGCTCTCGCTTTCTCCACTTTACAATGTTTTTGTTATTATTTATCTATTCCTGAGAGTTTATCTTATTTTTTATTTGTTTATTTAAATGAAGTCGACCAGTTGCCTGCCCTTCCTTCCATTATCCGTCACCGAGACAAACTGAACAAAGTTCTGAGGTCGACCTTGTAAAGATAAGGATTCAGGTCTGTCTGCTGTTTACCTTTGCTCCTGCGCGCACTGCCCTTCTCTCCACATTTATGTGTTTGTTTGTTTGTCTATCTAATCTTTTGGGTTTTTATTTCTAATGAGGTCGACCAGTTGTCTATTTATTATTTTTTTTACTACGCATCAAGCTGCGCTGCTTGTCTTTGCTCCTGTGTGCTCGCGCACTCTCGCCTTTTCCACTTATTTTTATTTTTGATTTATTTTTGATTTATTTTGTCAATTTAAAAAAAAATACGCATCGTGCTGTGCTGTTTGTGTTTGCTTGAGTGCATTCGCGCGCTCTCGCTTTCTCCACTTTACAATTTTTTTGTTATTATTTATCTATTCCTGAGAGTTTATCTTATTTTTTATTTGTTTATTTAAATGAAGTCGACCAGTTGCCTGCCCTTCCTTCCATTATCCGTCACCGAGACAAACTGAACAAAGTTCTGAGGTCGACCTTGTAAAGATAAGGATTCAGGTCTGTCTGCTGTTTACCTTTGCTCCTGCGCGCACTGCCCTTCTCTCCACATTTATGTGTTTGTTTGTTTGTCTATCTAATCTTTTGGGTTTTTATTTCTAATGAGGTCGACCAGTTGTCTATTTATTATTTTTTTTACTACGCATCAAGCTGCACTGCTTGTCTTTGCTCCTGTGTGCTCGCGCACTCTCGCCTTTTCCACTTATTTTTATTTTTATTTTTGATTTATTTTGTCAATTTAAAAAAAAATACGCATCGTGCTGTGCTGTTTGTGTTTGCTTGAGTGCATTCGCGCGCTCTCGCTTTCTCCACTTTACAATTTTTTTGTTATTATTTATCTATTCCTGAGAGTTTATCTTATTTTTTATTTGTTTATTTAAATGAAGTCGACCAGTTGCCTGCCCTTCCTTCCATTATCCGTCACCGAGACAAACTGAACAAAGTTCTGAGGTCGACCTTGTAAAGATAAGGATTCAGGTCTGTCTGCTGTTTACCTTTGCTCCTGCGCGCACTGCCCTTCTCTCCACATTTATGTGTTGTTTGTTTGTCTATCTAATCTTTTGGGTTTTTATTTCTAATGAGGTCGACCAGTTGTCTATTTATTATTTTTTTTTACTACGCATCAAGCTGCGCTGCTTGTCTTTGCTCCTGTGTGCTCGCGCACTCTCGCCTTTTCCACTTATTTTTATTTTTGATTTATTTTTGATTTATTTTGTCAATTTAAAAAAAAATACGCATCGTGCTGTGCTGTTTGTGTTTGCTTGAGTGTATTCGCGCGCTCTCGCTTTCTCCACTTTACAATTTTTTTGTTATTATTTATCTATTCCTGAGAGTTTATCTTATTTTTTATTTGTTTATTTAAATGAAGTCGACCAGTTGCCTGCCCTTCCTTCCATTATCCGTCACCGAGACAAAGTGAACAAAGTTCTGAGGTCGACCTTGTAAAGATAAGGATTCAGGTCTGTCTGCTCTTTACCTTTGCTCCTGCCCGCACTGCCCTTCTCTCCACATTTATGTGTTTGTTTGTTTGTCTATCTAATCTTTTGGGTTTTTATTTCTAATGAGGTCGACCAGTTGTCTATTTATTATTTTTTTTACTACGCATCAAGCTGCGCTGCTTGTCTTTGCTCCTGTGTGCTCGTGCACTCTCGCCTTTTCCATTTATTTTTATTTTTGATTTATTTTGTCAATTTAAAAAAAAATACGCATCGTGCTGTGCTGTTTATGTTTGCTTGAGTGCATTCGCGCTCTCGCTTTCTCCACTTTACAATTTTTTTGTTATTATTTATCTATTCCTGAGAGTTTATCTTATTTTTTATTTGTTTATTTAAATGAAGTCGACCAGTTGCCTGCCCTTCCTTCCATTATCCGTCACCGAGACAAACTGAACAAAGTTCTGAGGTCGACCTTGTAAAGATAAGGATTCAGGTCTGTCTGCTGTTTACCTTTGCTCCTGCGCGCACTGCCCTTCTCTCCACATTTATGTGTTTGTTTGTTTGTCTATCTAATCTTTTGGGTTTTTATTTCTAATGAGGTCGACCAGTTGTCTATTTATTATTTTTTTACTACGCATCAAGCTGCGCTGCTTGTCTTTGCTCCTGTGTGCTCGCGCACTCTCGCCTTTTCCACTTATTTTTATTTTTGATTTATTTTTGATTTATTTTGTCAATTTAAAAAAAATACGCATCGTGCTGTGCTGTTTGTGTTTGCTTGAGTGCATTCGCGCGCTCTCGCTTTCTCCACTTTACAATTTTTTTGTTATTATTTATCTATTCCTGAGAGTTTATCTTATTTTTATTTGTTTATTTAAATGAAGTCGACCAGTTGCCTGCCCTTCCTTCCATTATCCGTCACCGAGACAAACTGAACAAAGTTCTGAGGTCGACCTTGTAAAGATAAGGATTCAGGTCTGTCTGCTGTTTACCTTTGCTCCTGCGCGCACTGCCCTTCTCTCCACATTTATGTGTTTGTTTGTTTGTCTATCTAATCTTTTCGGTTTTTATTTCTAATGAGGTCGACCAGTTGTCTATTTATTATTTTTTTTACTACGCATCAAGCTGCGCTGCTTGTCTTTGCTCCTGTGTGCTCGCGCACTCTCGCCTTTTCCACTTATTTTTATTTTTGATTTATTTTTGATTTATTTTGTCAATTTAAAAAAAAAATACGCATCGTGCTGTGCTGTTTGTGTTTGCTTGAGTGCATTCGCGCGCTCTCGCTTTCTCCACTTTACAATTTTTTTGTTATTATTTATCTATTCCTGAGAGTTTATCTTATTTTTTATTTGTTTATTTAAATGAAGTCGACCAGTTGCCTGCCCTTCCTTCCATTATCCGTCACCGAGACAAACTGAACAAAGTTCTGAGGTCGACCTTGTAAAGATAAGGATTCAGGTCTGTCTGCTGTTTACCTTTGCTCCTGCGCGCACTGCCCTTCTCTCCACATTTATGTGTTTGTTTGTTTGTCTATCTAATCTTTTCGGTTTTTATTTCTAATGAGGTCGACCAGTTGTCTATTTATTATTTTTTTTACTACGCATCAAGCTGCGCTGCTTGTCTTTGCTCCTGTGTGCTCGTGCACTCTCGCCTTTTCCACTTATTTTTATTTTTATTTTTGATTTATTTTGTCAATTTAAAAAAAAAATACGCATCGTGCTGTGCTGTTTGTGTTTGCTTGAGTGCATTCGCGCGCTCTCGCTTTCTCCACTTTACAATTTTTTTGTTATTATTTATCTATTCCTGAGAGTTTATCTTATTTTTTATTTCTTTATTTAAATGAAGTCGACCAGTTGCCTGCCCTTCCTTCCATTATCCGTCACCGAGACAAACTGAACAAAGTTCTGAGGTCGACCTTGTAAAGATAAGGATTCAGGTCTGTCTGCTGTTTACCTTTGCTCCTGCGCGCACTGCCCTTCTCTCCACATTTATGTGTTTGTTTGTTTGTCTATCTAATCTTTTGGGTTTTTATTTCTAATGAGGTCGACCAGTTGTCTATTTATTATTTTTTTTACTACGCATCAAGCTGCGCTGCTTGTCTTTGCTCCTGTGTGCTCGCGCACTCTCGCCTTTTCCACTTATTTTTATTTTTGATTTATTTTTGATTTATTTTGTCAATTTAAAAAAAATACGCATCGTGCTGTGCTGTTTGTGTTTGCTTGAGTGCATTCGCGCGCTCTCGCTTTCTCCACTTTACAATTTTTTTGTTATTATTTATCTATTCCTGAGAGTTTATCTTATTTTTTATTTGTTTATTTAAATGAAGTCGACCAGTTGCCTGCCCTTCCTTCCATTATCCGTCACCGAGACAAACTGAACAAAGTTCTGAGGTCGACCTTGTAAAGATAAGGATTCAGGTCTGTCTGCTGTTTACCTTTGCTCCTGCGCGCACTGCCCTTCTCTCCACATTTATGTGTTTGTTTGTTTGTCTATCTAATCTTTTGGGTTTTTATTTCTAATGAGGTCGACCAGTTGTCTATTTATTATTTTTTTTACTACGCATCAAGCTGCGCTGCTTGTCTTTGCTCCTGTGTGCTCGCGCACTCTCGCCTTTTCCATTTATTTTTATTTTTGATTTATTTTGTCAATTAAAAAAAATACGCATCGTGCTGTGCTGTTTGTGTTTGCTTGAGTGCATTCGCGCGCTCTCGCTTTCTCCACTTTACAATTTTTTTGTTATTATTTATCTATTCCTGAGAGTTTATCTTATTTTTTATTTGTTTATTTAAATGAAGTCGACCAGTTGCCTGCCCTTCCTTCCATTATCCGTCACCGAGACAAAGTGAACAAAGTTCTGAGGTCGACCTTGTAAAGATAAGGATTCAGGTCTGTCTGCTGTTTACCTTTGCTCCTGCGCGCACTGCCCTTCTCTCCACATTTATGTGTTTGTTTGTTTGTCTATCTAATCTTTTGGGTTTTTATTTCTAATGAGGTCGACCAGTTGTCTATTTATTATTTTTTTTACTACGCATCAAGCTGCGCTGCTTGTCTTTGCTCCTGTGTGCTCGCGCACTCTCGCCTTTTCCACTTATTTTTATTTTTGATTTATTTTGTCAATTTAAAAAAAAAATACGCATCGTGCTGTGCTGTTTGTGTTTGCTTGAGTGCATTCGCGCGCTCTCGCTTTCTCCACTTTACAATTTTTTTGTTATTATTTATCTATTCCTGAGAGTTTATCTTATTTTTTATTTGTTTATTTAAATGAAGTCGACCAGTTGCCTGCCCCTTCCTTCCATTATCCGTCACCGAGACAAACTGAACAAAGTTCTGAGGTCGACCTTGTAAAGATAAGGATTCAGGTCTGTCTGCTGTTTACCTTTGCTCCTGCGCGCACTGCCCTTCTCTCCACATTTATGTGTTTGTTTGTTTGTCTATCTAATCTTTTGGGTTTTTATTTCTAATGAGGTCGACCAGTTGTCTATTTATTATTTTTTTTACTACGCATCAAGCTGCGCTGCTTGTCTTTGCTCCTGTGTGCTCGCGCACTCTCGCCTTTTCCACTTATTTTTATTTTTGATTTATTTTTGATTTATTTTGTCAATTTAAAAAAAATACGCATCGTGCTGTGCTGTTTGTGTTTGCTTGAGTGCATTCGCGCGCTCTCGCTTTCTCCACTTTACAATTTTTTTGTTATTATTTATCTATTCCTGAGAGTTTATCTTATTTTTTATTTGTTTATTTAAATGAAGTCGACCAGTTGCCTGCCCTTCCTTCCATTATCCGTCACCGAGACAAACTGAACAAAGTTCTGAGGTCGACCTTGTAAAGATAAGGATTCAGGTCTGTCTGCAGTTTACCTTTGCTCCTGCGCGCACTGCCCTTCTCTCCACATTTATGTGTTTGTTTGTTTGTCTATCTAATCTTTTGGGTTTTTATTTCTAATGAGGTCGACCAGTTGTCTATTTATTATTTTTTTTACTACGCATCAAGCTGCGCTGCTTGTCTTTGCTCCTGTGTGCTCGCGCACTCTCGCCTTTTCCACTTATTTTTATTTTTGATTTATTTTTGATTTATTTTGTCAATTTTAAAAAAATACGCATCGTGCTGTGCTGTTTGTGTTTGCTTGAGTGCATTCGCGCGCTCTCGCTTTCTCCACTTTACAATTTTTTTGTTATTATTTATCTATTCCTGAGAGTTTATCTTATTTTTTATTTGTTTATTTAAATGAAGTCGACCAGTTGCCTGCCTTCCTTCCATTATCCGTCACCGAGACAAATTGAACAAAGTTCTGAGGTCGACCTTGTAAAGATAAGGATTCAGGTCTGTCTGCTGTTTACCTTTGCTACTGCCCGCACTGCCCTTCTCTCCACATTTATGTGTTTGTTTGTTTGTCTATCTAATCTTTTGGGTTTTTATTTCTAATGAGGTCGACCAGTTGTCTATTTATTATTTTTTTTAATACGCATCAAGCTGCGCTGCTTGTCTTTGCTCCTGTGTGCTCGTGCACTCTCGCCTTTTCCATTTATTTTTATTTTTGATTTATTTTGTCAATTAAAAAAAATACGCATCGTGCTGTGCTGTTTGTGTTTGCTTGAGTGCATTCGCGCGCTCTCGCTTTCTCCACTTTACAATTTTTTTGTTATTATTTATCTATTCCTGAGAGTTTATCTTATTTTTCATTTGTTTATTTAAATGAAGTCGACCAGTTGCCTGCCCTTCCTTCCATTATCCGTCACCGAGACAAAGTGAACAAAGTTGTGAGGTTGACCTTGTAAAGATAAGGATTCATCTCTGTCTGCTGTTTACCATTGCTCCTGCGTGCACTGCCCTTCTCTCCACATTTATGTGTTTGTTTGTTTGTCTATCTAATCTTTTGGGTTTTTATTTCTAATGAGGTCGACCAGTTGTCTATTTATTATTTTTTTTACTACGCATCAAGCTGCGCTGCTTGTCTTTGCTCCTGTGTGTTCGCGCACTCTTGCCTTTTCCACTTATTTTTATTTTTGATTTATTTTGTCAATTTAAAAAAAATACGCATCGTGCTGTGCTGTTTGTGTTTGCTTGAGTGCATTCGCGCGCTCTCGCTTTCTCCACTTTAAAATTTTTTGTTATTATTTATCTATTCCTGAGAGTTTATCTTATTTTTTATTTGTTTATTTAAATGAAGTCGACCAGTTGCCTGCCCCTCCTTCCATTATCCGTCACGGAGACAAACTGAACAAAGTTCTGAGGTCGACCTTGTAAAGATAAGGATTCAGGTCTGTCTGCTGTTTACCTTTGCTCCTGCGCGCACTGCCCTTCTCTCCACATTTATGTGTTTGTTTGTTTGTCTATCTAATCTTTTGGGTTTTTATTTCTAATGAGGTCGACCAGTTGTCTATTTATTATTTTTTTTACTACGCATCAAGCTGCGCTGCTTGTCTTTGCTCCTGTGTGCTCGCGCACTCTCGCCTTTTCCACTTATTTTTATTTTTGATTTATTTTTGATTTATTTTGTCAATTTAAAAAAAATACGCATCGTGCTGTGCTGTTTGTGTTTGCTTGAGTGCATTCGCGCGCTCTCGCTTTCTCCACTTTACAATTTTTTTGTTATTATTTATCTATTCCTGAGAGTTTATCTTATTTTTTGTTTATTTAAATGAAGTCGACCAGTTGCCTGCCCTTCCTTCCATTATCCGTCACCGAGACAAACTGAACAAAGTTCTGAGGTCGACCTTGTAAAGATAAGGATTCAGGTCTGTCTGCAGTTTACCTTTGCTCCTGCGCGCACTGCCCTTCTCTCCACATTTATGTGTTTGTTTGTTTGTCTATCTAATCTTTTGGGTTTTTATTTCTAATGAGGTCGACCAGTTGTCTATTTATTATTTTTTTTACTACGCATCAAGCTGCACTGCTTGTCTTTGCTCCTGTGTGCTCGCGCACTCTCGCCTTTTCCACTTATTTTTATTTTTGATTTATTTTTTATTTATTTTGTCAATTTTAAAAAAAAATACGCATCGTGCTGTGCTGTTTGTGTTTGCTTGAGTGCATTCGCGCGCTCTCGCTTTCTCCACTTTACAATTTTTTTGTTATTATTTATCTATTCCTGAGAGTTTATCTTATTTTTTATTTGTTTATTTAAATGAAGTCGACCAGTTGCCTGCCCTTCCTTCCATTATCCGTCACCGAGACAAACTGAACAAAGTTCTGAGGTCGACCTTGTAAAGGTAAGGATTCAGGTCTGTCTGCTGTTTACCTTTACTCTTGCGCGCACTCCCATTCTCTCCACATTTATGTGTTTGTTTGTTTGTCTATCTAATCTTTTCGGTTTTTATTTCTAATGAGGTCGACCAGTTGTCTATTTATTATTTTTTTTACTACGCATCAAGCTGCGCTGCTTGTCTTTGCTCCTGTGTGCTCGTGCACTCTCGCCTTTTCCATTTATTTTTATTTTTGATTTATTTTGTCAATTTAAAAAAAAATACGCATCGTGCTGTGCTGTTTGTGTTTGCTTGAGTGCATTCGCGCGCTCTCGCTTTCTCCACTTTACAATTTTTTTGTTATTATTTATCTATTCCTGAGAGTTTATCTTATTTTTTATTTCTTTATTTAAATGAAGTTGACCAGTTGCCTGCCCTTCCTTCCATTATCCGTCACCGAGACAAACTGAACAAAGTTCTGAGGTCGACCTTGTAAAGATAAGGATTCACATCTGTCTGCTGTTTACCTTTGCTCCTGCGCGCACTGCCCTTCTCTCCACATTTATGTGTTTGTTTGTTTGTCTATCTAATCTTTTGGTTTTTTATTTCTAATGAGGTCGACCAGTTGTGTATTTATTATTTTTTTTACTACTCATCAAGCTGCGCTGCTTGTCTTTGCTCCTGTGTGCTCGCGCACTCTCGCCTTTTCCACTTATTTTTATTTTTGATTTATTTTTTATTTATTTTGTCAATTTTAAAAAAAAATACGCATCGTGCTGTGCTGTTTTTGTTTGCTTGAGTGCATTCGCGGGCTCTCGCTTTCTTCACTTTACAATTTTTTTGTTATTATTTATCTATTCCTGAGAGTTTATCTTATTTTTTATTTGTTTATTTAAATGAAGTCGACCAGTTGCCTGCCCTTCCTTCCAGTATCCGTCACCGAGACAAACTGAACAAAGTTCTGAGGTCGCCCATGTAAAGATAAGGATTCAGGTCTGTCTGCTGTTTACGTTTGCTCCTGCGCGCACTGCCCTTCTCTCCACATTTATGTGTTTGTTTGTTTGTCTATCTAATCTTTTGGGTTTTTATTTCTAATGAGGTCGACCAGTTGTCTATTTATTATTTTTTTTACTACGCATCAAGCTGCGCTGCTTGTCTTTGCTCCTGTGTGCTCGCGCACTCTCGCCTTTTCCACTTATTTTTATTTTTGATTTATTTTGTCAATTTAAAAAAAATACGCATCGTGCTGTGCTGTTTGTGTTTGCTTGAGTGCATTCGCGCGCTCTCGCTTTCTCCACTTTACAATTTTTTTGTTATTATTTATCTATTCCTGAGAGTTTATCTTATTTTTTATTTGTTTATTTAAATGAAGTCGACCAGTTGCCTGCCCTTCCTTCCATTATCCGTCACCGAGACAAACTGAACAAAGTTCTGAGGTCGACCTTGTAAAGATAAGGATTCAGGTCTGTCTGCTGTTTACATTTGCTCCTGCGCGCACTGCCCTTCTCTCCACATTTATGTGTTTGTTTGTTTGTCTATCTAATCTTTTGGGTTTTTTTTTTTTTTATGGGCCAGTCCTGGGCCTTGGACTCAGGGCCTGATCACTGTCCCTGGCTTCTTTTTGCTCAAGGCTAGCACTCTGCCACTTGAGCCACAGCGCCACTTCTGGCCATTTTCTGTATATGTGGTGCTGGGGAATCAAACCCAGGGCCTCATGTATATGAGGCAGGCACTCTTGCCACTAGGCCATATCCCCAGCCCCCATTGGGTTTTTATTTCTAATGAGGTCGACCAGTTGTCTATTTATTATTTTTTTTTACTACGCATCAAGCTGCGCTGCTTGTCTTTGCTCCTGTATGCTCGCACACTCTCGCCTTTTCCACTTATTTTTATTTTTGATTTATTTTTGATTTTCTTTGTCTATTTAAAAAAAATACGCATCGTGCTCTGCTGTTTGTGTTTGCTTGAGTGCATTCGCGCGCTCTCGCTTTCTCCACTTTACAATTTTTTTGTTATTATTTATCTATTCCTGAGAGTTTATCTTATTTTTTATTTGGTTATTTAAATGAAGTCGACCAGTTGCCTGCCCTTCCTTCCATTATCCGTCACCGAGACAAACTGAACAAAGTTCTGAGGTCGACCTTGTAAAGATAAGGATTCAGGTCTGTCTGCTGTTTACCTTTGCTCCTGCGCGCACTACCCTTCTCTCCACATTTATGTGTTTGTTTGTTTGTCTATCTAATGTTTTGGGTTTTTTTTTTTTTTTTGGGCCAGTCCTGGGCCTTGGACTCAGGGCCTGATCACTGTCCCTGGCTTCTTTTTGCTCAAGGCTAGCACTCTGCCACTTGAGCCACAGTGCCACTTCTGGCCATTTTCTGTATATGTGGTGTTGGGGAATCAAACCCAGGGCCTCATGTATATGAGGCAGGCACTCTTGCCACTAGGCCATATCCCCAGCCCCCATTGGGTTTTTATTTCTAATGAGGTCGACCAGTTGTCTATTTATTATTTTTTTTACTACGCATCAAGCTGCGCTGCTTGTCTTTGCTCCTGTGTGCTCGCGCACTCTCGCCTTTTCCACTTATTTTTATTTTTGATTTTTTTTTGATTTACTTTGTCAATTTAAAAAAAAATACGCATCGTGCTCTGCTGTTTGTGTTTGCTTGAGTGCATTCGCGCGGTCTCGCTTTCTCCACTTTACAATTTTTTTGTTATTATTTATCTATTCCTGAGAGTTTATCTTATTTTTTATTTGTTTATTTAAATGAAGTCGACCAGTTGCCTGCCCTTCCTTCCATTATCCGTCACCGAGACAAACTGAACAAAGTTCTGAGGTCGACCTTGTAAAGATAAGGATTCAGGTCTGTCTGCTGTTTACCTTTGCTCCTGCGCGCACTGCCCTTCTCTCCACATTTATGTGTTTGTTTGTTTGTCTATCTAATCTTTTGGGTTTTTATTTCTAATGAGGTCGACCAGTTGTCTATTTATTATTTTTTTTACTACGCATCAAGCTGCGCTGCTTGTCTTTGCTCCTGTGTGCTCGCGCACTCTCGCCTTTTCCACTTATTTTTATTTTTGATTTATTTTTGATTTATTTTGTCAATTTTAAAAAAATACGCATCGTGCTGTGCTGTTTGTGTTTGCTTGAGTGCATTCGCGCGCTCTCGCTTTCTCCACTTTACAATTTTTTTGTTATTATTTATCTATTCCTGAGAGTTTATCTTATTTTTTATTTGTTTATTTAAATGAAGTCGACCAGTTGCCTGCCCTTCCTTCCATTATCCGTCACCGAGACAAACTGAACAAAGTTCTGAGGTCGACCTTGTAAAGATAAGGATTCAGGTCTGTCTGCTGTTTACCTTTGCTCCTGCGCGCACTGCCCTTCTCTCCACATTTATGTGTTTGTTTGTTTGTCTATCAAATCTTTTGGTTTTTTATTTCTAATGAGGTCGACCAGGTGTCTATTTATTATTTTTTTTTACTACACATCAAGCTACGCTGCTTGTGTTTGCTCCTGTGTGCTCGCGCACTCTCGCCTTTTCCACTTATTTTTATTTTTGATTTATTTTTGATTTATTTTGTCAATTTAAAAAAAATACGCATCGTGCTGTGCTGTTTGTGTTTGCTTGAGTGCATTCGCGCGCTCTCGCTTTCTCCACTTTACAATTTTTTTGTTATTATTTATCTATTCCTGAGAGTTTATCTTATTTTTTATTTCTTTATTTCAATGAAGTCGACCAGTTGCCTGCCCTTCCTTCCATTATCCGTCACCGAGACAAACTGAACAAAGTTCTGAGGTCGACCTTGTAAAGATAAGGATTCAGGTCTGTCTGCTGTTTACCTTTGCTCCTGCGCGCACTGCCCTTCTCTCCACATTTATGTGTTTGTTTGTTTGTCTATCTAATCTTTTGGGTTTTTATTTCTAATGAGGTCGACCAGTTGTCTATTTATTAGTTTTTTTACTACGCATCAAGCTACGCTGCTTGTCTTTGCTCCTGTGTGCTCGCGCACTCTCGCCTTTTCCACTTATTTTTATTTTTGATTTATTTTGTCAATTTAAAAAAAAAATACGCATCGTGCTGTGCTCTTTGTGTTTGCTTGAGTGCATTCGCCCGCTCTCGCTTTCTCCACTTTACAATTTTTTTCTTATTATTTATCTATTCCTGAGAGTTTATCTTATTTTTTATTTGGTTATTTAAATGAAGTCGACCAGTTGCCTGCCCTTCCTTCCATTATCCGTCACCGAGACAAACTGAACAAAGTTCTGAGGTCGACCTTGTAAAGATAAGGATTCAGGTCTGTCTGCTGTTTACCTTTGCTCCTGCGCGCACTGCCCTTCTCTCCACATTTATGTGTTTGTTTGTTTGTCTATCTAATCTTTTGGGTTTTTATTTCTAATGAGGTCGACCAGTTGTCTATTTATTATTTTTTTTACTACGCATCAAGCTGCGCTGCTTGTCTTGGCTCCTGTGTGCTCGCGCACACTCGCCTTTTCCAATTATTTTTATTTTTGGTTTATTTTTGATTTATTTTGTCAATTTAAAAAAAATACGTATCGTGCTGTGCTGTTTGTGTTTGCTTGAGTGCATTCGCGCGCTCTCGCTTTCTCCACTTTACAATTTTTTGTTATTATTTATCTATTCCTGAGAGTTTATCTTATTTTTTATTTGTTTATTTAAATGAAGTCGACCAGTTGCCTGCCCTTCCTTCCATTATCCGTCACCGAGACAAACTGAACAAAGTTCTGAGGTCGACCTTGTAAAGATAAGGATTCAGGTCTGTCTGCTGTTTACCTTTGCTCCTGCGCGCACTGCCCTTCTCTCCACATTTATGTGTTTGTTTGTTTGTCTATCTAATCTTTTTTGTTTTTATTTCTAATGAGGTCGACCAGTTGTCTATTTATTATTTTTTTTACTACGCATCAAGCTGCGCTGCTTGTCTTTGCTCCTGTGTGCTTGCGCACTCTCGCCTTTTCCCCTTATTTTTATTTTTGATTTATTTTTGATTTATTTTGTCAATTAAAAAAAAATACGCATTGTGCTGTGCTGTTTGTGTTTGCTTGAGTGAATTCGCGCGCTCTCGCTTTCTCCACTTTACAATTTTTTTGTTATTATTTATCTATTCCTGAGAGTTTATCTTATTTTTTATTTCTTTATTTAAATGAAGTCGACCAGTTGCCTGCCCTTCCTTCCATTATCCGTCACCGAGACAAACTGAACAAAGTTCTGAGGTCGACCTTGTAAAGATAAGGATTCAGGTCTGTCTGCTGTTTACCTTTTCTCCTGCGCGCACTGCCCTTCTCTCCACATTTATGTGTTTGTTTGTTTGTCTATCTAATCTTTTGGGTTTTTATTTCTAATGAGGTCGACCAGTTGTCTATTTATTATTTTTTTTACTACGCATCAAGCTGCGCTGCTTGTCTTTGCTCCTGTGTGCTCGCGCACTCTCGCCTTTTCCACTTATTTTTATTTTTGATTTATTTTTGATTTATTTTGTCAATTTAAAAAAAAATACGCATCGTGCTGTGCTGTTTGTGTTTCCGTGAGTGCATTCGCGCGCTCTCGCTTTCTCCACTTTACAATTTTTTTGTTATTATTTATCTATTCCTGAGAGTTTGTCTTATTTTTTATTTGTTTATTTAAATGAAGTCGACCAGTTGCCTGCCCTTCCTTCCATTATCCGTCACTGAGACCAACTGAACAAAGTTCTGAGGTCGACCTTGTAAAGATAAGGATTCAGGTCTGTCTGCTGTTTACCTGTGCTCCTGCGTGCACTGCCCTTCTCTCCACATTTATGTGTTTGTTTGTTTGTCTATCTAATCTTTTGGGTTTTTATTTCTAATGAGGTCGACCAGTTGTCTATTTATTATTTTTTTTACTACGCATCAAGCTGCGCTGCTTGTCTTTGCTCCTGTGTGCTCGCGCACTCTCGCCTTTTCCACTTATTTTTATTTTTGATTTATTTTGTCAATTAAAAAAAAAAATACGCATCGTGCTGTGCTCTTTGTGTTTGCTTGAGTGCATTCGCCCGCTCTCGCTTTCTCCACTTTACAATTTTTTTCTTATTATTTATCTATTCCTGAGAGTTTATCTTATATTTTATTTGTTTATTTAAATGAAGTCGACCAGTTGCCTGCCCTTCCTTCCATTATCCGTCACCGAGACAAACTGAACAAAGTTCTGAGGTCGACCTTGTAAAGATAAGAATTCAGGTCTGTCTGCTGTTTACCTTTGCTCCTGCGCGCACTGCCCTTCTCTCCACATTTATGTGTTTGTTTGTTTGTCTATCTAATCTTTTGGGTTTTTATTTCTAATGAGGTCGACCAGTTGTCTATTTATTATTTTTTTTACTACGCATCAAGCTGCGCTGCTTGTCTTTGCTCCTGTGTGCTCGCGCACTCTCGCCTTTTCCACTTATTTTTATTTTTGATTTATTTTTGATTTATTTTGTCAATTTAAAAAAAAAACGCATCGTGCTGTGCTGTTTGTGTTTGCTTGAGTGCATTCGCGCGCTCTCGCTTTCTCCACTTTACAATTTTTTTGTTATTATTTATCTATTCCTGAGAGTTTGTCTTATTTTTTATTTGTTTATTTAAATGAAGTCGACCAGTTGCCTGCCCTTCCTTCCATTATCCGTCACCGAGAGAAACTGAACAAAGTTCTGAGGTCGACCTTGTAAAGATAAGGATTCAGGTCTGTCTGCTGTTTACCTTTGCTCCTGCGCGCACTGCCCTTCTCTCCACATTTATGTGTTTGTTTGTTTGTCTATCTAATCTTTTGGGTTTTTATTTCTAATGAGGTCGACCAGTTGTCTATTTATTATTTTTTTTACTACGCATCAAGCTGCGCTGCTTGTCTTTGCTCCTGTGTGCTTGCGCACTCTCGCCTTTTCCCCTTATTTTTATTTTTGATTTATTTTTGATTTATTTTGTCAATTAAAAAAAAATACGCATCGTGCTGTGCTGTTTTTGTTTGCTTGAGTGCATTCGCGCGCTCTCGCTTTCTCCACTTTACAATTTTTTTGTTATTATTTATCTATTCCTGAGAGTTTATCTTATTTTTTATTTCTTTATTTAAATGAAGTCGACCAGTTGCCTGCCCTTCCTTCCATTATCCGTCACCGAGACAAACTGAACAAAGTTCAGAGGTCGACCTTGTAAAGATAAGGATTCAGGTCTGTCTGCTGTTTACCTTTGCTCCTGCGCGCACTGCCCTTCTCTCCACATTTATGTGTTTGTTTGTTTGTCTATCTAATCTTTTGGGTTTTTATTTCTAATGAGGTCGACCAGTTGTCTATTTATTATTTTTTTTACTACGCATCAAGCTGCGCTGCTTGTCTTTGCTCCTGTGTGCTCGCGCACTCTCGCCTTTTCCACTTATTTTTATTTTTGATTTATTTTGTCAATTTAAAAAAAAAATACGCATCGTGCTGTGCTCTTTGTGTTTGCCTGAGTGCATTCGCCCGCTCTCGCTTTCTCCACTTTACAATTTTTTTCTTATTATTTATCTATTCCTGAGTGTTTATCTTATTTTTTATTTGTTTATTTAAATGAAGTCGACCAGTTGCCTGCCGTTCCTTCCATTATCCGTCACCGAGACAAACTGAACAATGTTCTGAGGTCGACCTTGTAAAGATAAGGATTCAGGTCTGTCTGCTGTTTACCTTTGCTCCTGCGCGCACTGCCCTTCTCTCCACATTTATGTGTTTGTTTGTTTGTCTATCTAATCTTTTGGGCTTTTATTTCTAATGAGGTCGACCAGTTCTCTATTTATTATTTTTTTTACTACGCATCAAGCTGCGCTGCTTGTCTTTGCTCCTGTGTGCTCGCGCACTCTCGCCTTTTCCACTTATTTTTATTTTTGATTTATTTTTGATTTATTTTGTCAATTTAAAAAAAATACGCATCGTGCTGTGCTGTTTGTGTTTGCTTGAGTGCATTCGCGCGCTCTCGCTTTCTCCACTTTACAATTTTTTTGTTATTATTTATCTATTCCTGAGAGTTTATCTTATTTTTTATTTGTTTATTTAAATGAAGTCGACCAGTTGCCTGCCCTTCCTTCCATTATTCGTCACCGAGAGAAACTGAACAAAGTTCTGAGGTCGACCTTGTAAAGATAAGGATTCAGGTCTGTCTGCTGTTTACATTTGCTCCTGCGCGCACTGCCCTTCTCTCCACATTTATGTGTTTGTTTGTTTGTCTATCTAATCTTTTGGGTTTTTATTTCTAATGAGGTCGACCAGTTGTCTATTTATTATTTTTTTTACTACGCATCAAGCTGCGCTGCTTGTCTTTGCTCCTGTGTGCTTGCGCACTCTCGCCTTTTCCCCTTATTTTTATTTTTGATTTATTTTTGATTTATTTTGTCAATTAAAAAAAAATACGCATCGTGCTGTGCTGTTTGTGTTTGCTTGAGTGCATTCGCGCGCTCTCGCTTTCTCCACTTTACAATTTTTTTGTTATTATTTATCTATTCCTGAGAGTTTATCTTATTTTTTATTTCTTTATTTAAATGAAGTCGACCAGTTGCCTGCCCTTCCTTCCATTATCCGTCACCGAGACAAACTGAACAAAGTTCAGAGGTCGACCTTGTAAAGATAAGGATTCAGGTCTGTCTGCTGTTTACCTTTGCTCCTGCGCGCACTGCCCTTCTCTCCACATTTATGTGTTTGTTTGTTTGTCTATCTAATCTTTTGGGTTTTTATTTCTAATGAGGTCGACCAGTTGTCTATTTATTATTTTTTTTACTACGCATCAAGCTGCGCTGCTTGTCTTTGCTCCTGTGTGCTCGCGCACTCTCGCCTTTTCCACTTATTTTTATTTTTGATTTATTTTGTCAATTTAAAAAAAAAATACGCATCGTGCTGTGCTCTTTGTGTTTGCCTGAGTGCATTCGCCTGCTCTCGCTTTCTCCACTTTACAATTTTTTTCTTATTATTTATCTATTCCTGAGAGTTTATCTTATTTTTTATTTGTTTATTTAAATGAAGTCGACCAGTTGCCTGCCGTTCCTTCCATTATCCGTCACCGAGACAAACTGAACAAAGTTCTGAGGTCGACCTTGTAAAGATAAGGATTCAGGTCTGTCTGCTGTTTACCTTTGCTCCTGCGCGCACTGCCCTTCTCTCCACATTTATGTGTTTGTTTGTTTGTCTATCTAATCTTTTGGGTTTTTATTTCTAGTGAGGTCGACCAGTTGTCTATTTATTATTTTTTTTACTACGCATCAAGCTGCGCTGCTTGTCTTGGCTCCTGTGTGCTCGCGCACTCTCGCCTTTTCCAATTATTTTTATTTTTGGTTTATTTTTGATTTATTTTGTCAATTTAAAAAAAAAATACGCATCGTGCTGTGCTGTTTGTGTTTGCTTGAGTGCATTCGCGCGCTCTCGCTTTCTCCACTTTACAATTTTTTTGTTATTATTTATCTATTCCTGAGAGTTTATCTTATTTTTTATTTGTTTATTTAAATGAAGTCGACCAGTTGCCTGCCCTTCCTTCCATTATCCGTCACCGAGACAAACTGAACAAAGTTCTGAGGTCGACCTTGTAAAGATAAGGATTCAGGTCTGTCTGCTGTTTACCTTTGCTCCTGCGCGCACTGCCCTTCTCTCCACATTTATGTGTTTGTTTGTTTGTCTATCTAATCTTTTGGGTTTTTATTTCTAATGAGGTCGACCAGTTGTCTATTTATTATTTTTTTTACTACGCATCAAGCTGCGCTGCTTGTCTTTGCTCCTGTGTGCTCGCGCACTCTCGCCTTTTCCACTTATTTTTATTTTTGATTTATTTTTGATTTATTTTGTCAATTTAAAAAAAATACGCATCGTGCTGTGCTGTTTGTGTTTCCGTGAGTGCATTCGCGCGCTCTCGCTTTCTCCACTTTACAATTATTTTGTTATTATTTATCTATTCCTGAGAGTTTGTCTTATTTTTTATTTGTTTATTTAAATGAAGTCGACCAGTTGCCTGCCCTTCCTTCCATTATCCGTCACCGAGACCAACTGAACAAAGTTCTGAGGTCGACCTTGTAAAGATAAGGATTCAGGTCTGTCTGCTGTTTACCTTTGCTCCTGCGTGCACTGCCCTTCTCTCCACATTTATGTGTTTGTTTCTTTGTCTATCTAATCTTTTGGGTTTTTATTTCTAATGAGGTCGACCAGTTGTCTATTTATTATTTTTTTTACTACGCATCAAGCTGCGCTGCTTGTCTTTGCTCCTGTGTGCTTGCGCACTCTCGCCTTTTCCCCTTATTTTTATTTTTGATTTATTTTTGATTTATTTTGTCAATTAAAAAAAAATACGCATCGTGCTGTGCTGTTTTTGTTTGCTTGAGTGCATTCGCGCGCTCTCGCTTTCTCCACTTTACAATTTTTTTGTTATTATTTATCTATTCCTGAGAGTTTATCTTATTTTTTATTTCTTTATTTAAATGAAGTCGACCAGTTGCCTGCCCTTCCTTCCATTATCCGTCACCGAGACAAACTGAACAAAGTTCAGAGGTCGACCTTGTAAAGATAAGGATTCAGGTCTGTCTGCTGTTTACCTTTGCTCCTGCGCGCACTGCCCTTCTCTCCACATTTATGTGTTTGTTTGTTTGTCTATCTAATCTTTTGGGTTTTTATTTCTAATGAGGTCGACCAGTTGTCTATTTATTATTTTTTTTACTACGCATCAAGCTGCGCTGCTTGTCTTTGCTCCTGTGTGCTCGCGCACTCTCGCCTTTTCCACTTATTTTTATTTTTGATTTATTTTGTCAATTTAAAAAAAAAATACGCATCGTGCTGTGCTCTTTGTGTTTGCCTGAGTGCATTCGCCCGCTCTCGCTTTCTCCACTTTACAATTTTTTTCTTATTATTTATCTATTCCTGAGTGTTTATCTTATTTTTTATTTGTTTATTTAAATGAAGTCGACCAGTTGCCTGCCCTTCCTTCCATTATCCATCACCGAGACAAACTGAACAATGTTCTGAGGTCGACCTTGTAAAGATAAGGATTCAGGTCTGTCTGCTGTTTACCTTTGCTCCTGCGCGCACTGCCCTTCTCTCCACATTTATGTGTTTGTTTGTTTGTCTATCTAATCTTTTGGGCTTTTATTTCTAATGAGGTCGACCAGTTCTCTATTTATTATTTTTTTTACTACGCATCAAGCTGCGCTGCTTGTCTTTGCTCCTGTGTGCTCGCGCACTCTCGCCTTTTCCACTTATTTTTATTTTTGATTTATTTTTGATTTATTTTGTCAATTTAAAAAAAAATACGCATCGTGCTGTGCTGTTTGTGTTTGCTTGAGTGCATTCGCGCGCTCTCGCTTTCTCCACTTTACAATTTTTTTGTTATTATTTATCTATTCCTGAGAGTTTGTCTTATTTTTTATTTGTTTATTTAAATGAAGTCGACCAGTTGCCTGCCCTTCCTTCCATTATCCGTCACTGAGACCAACTGAACAAAGTTCTGAGGTCGACCTTGTAAAGATAAGGAATCAGGTCTGTCTGCTGTTTACCTTTGCTCCTGCGTGCACTGCCCTTCTCTCCACATTTATGTGTTTGTTTGTTTGTCTATCTAATCTTTTGGGTTTTTATTTCTAATGAGGTCGACCAGTTGTCTATTTATTATTTTTTTTACTACGCATCAAGCTGCGCTGCTTGTCTTTGCTCCTGTGTGCTCTCGCACTCTCGCCTTTTCCCCACTTATTTTTATTTTTGATTTATTTTGTCAATTTAAAAAAAAAAATACGCATCGTGCTGTGCTCTTTGTGTTTGCTTGAGTGCATTCGCCCGCTCTCGCTTTCTCCACTTTACAATTTTTTTCTTATTATTTATCTATTCCTGAGAGTTTGTCTTATTTTTTATTTGGTTATTTAAATGAAGTCGACCAGTTGCCTGCCCTTCCTTCCATTATCCGTCACCGAGACAAACTGAACAAAGTTCTGAGGTCGACCTTGTAAAGATAAGGATTCAGGTCTGTCTGCTGTTTACCTTTGCTCCTGCGCGCACTGCCCTTCTCTCCACATTTATGTGTTTGTTGTTTGTCTATCTAATCTTTTGGGTTTTTATTTCTAATGAGGTCGACCAGTTGTCTATTTATTATTTTTTTTACTACGCATCAAGCTGCGCTGCTTGTCTTGGCTCCTGTGTGCTCGCGCACTCTCGCCTTTTCCACTTATTTTTATTTTTGATTTATTTTGTCAATTTCAAAAAAAATACGCATCGTGCTGTGCTGTTTGTGTTTGCTTGAGTGCATTCGCGCGCTCTCGCTTTCTCCACTTTACAATTTTTTTGTTATTATTTATCTATTCCTGAGAGTTTATCTTATATTTTATTTGTTTATTTAAATGAAGTCGACCAGTTGCCTGCCCTTCCTTCCATTATCCGTCACCGAGACAAACTGAACAAAGTTCTGAGGTCGACCTTGTAAAGATAAGAATTCAGGTCTGTCTGCTGTTTACCTTTGCTCCTGCGCGCACTGCCCTTCTCTCCACATTTATGTGTTTGTTTGTTTGTCTGTCTAATCTTTTGGGTTTTTATTTCTAATGAGGTCGACCAGTTGTCTATTTATTATTTTTTTTACTACGCATCAAGCTGCGCTGCTTGTCTTTGCTCCTGTGTGCTCGCGCACTCTCGCCTTTTCCACTTATTTTTATTTTTGATTTATTTTTGATTTATTTTGTCAATTTAAAAAAAAACGCATCGTGCTGTGCTGTTTGTGTTTGCTTGAGTGCATTCGCGCGCTCTCGCTTTCTCCACTTTACAATTTTTTTGTTATTATTTATCTATTCCTGAGAGTTTATCTTATTTTTTATTTCTTTATTTAAATGAAGTCGACCAGTTGCCTGCCCTTCCTTCCATTATCCGTCACCGAGACAAACTGAACAAAGTTCTGAGGTCGACCTTGTAAAGATAAGGATTCAGGTCTGTCTGCTGTTTACCATTTGCTCCTGCGCGCACTGCCCTTCTCTCCACATTTATGTGTTTGTTTGTTTGTCTATCTAATCTTTTGGGTTTTTATTTCTAATGAGGTCGACCAGTTGTCTATTTATTATTTTTTTTACTACGCATCAAGCTGCGCTGCTTGTCTTTGCTCCTGTGTGCTTGCGCACTCTCGCCTTTTCCCCTTATTTTTATTTTTGATTTATTTTTGATTTATTTTGTCAATTAAAAAAAAATACGCATCGTGCTGTGCTGTTTGTGTTTGCTTGAGTGCATTCGCGCGCTCTCGCTTTCTCCACTTTACAATTTTTTTGTTATTATTTATCTATTCCTGAGAGTTTATCTTATTTTTTATTTCTTTATTTAAATGAAGTCGACCAGTTGCCTGCCCTTCCTTCCATTATCCGTCACCGAGACAAACTGAACAAAGTTCAGAGGTCGACCTTGTAAAGATAAGGATTCAGGTCTGTCTGCTGTTTACCTTTGCTCCTGCGCGCACTGCCCTTCTCTCCACATTTATGTGTTTGTTTGTTTGTCTATCTAATCTTTTGGGTTTTTATTTCTAATGAGGTCGACCAGTTGTCTATTTATTATTTTTTTTACTACGCATCAAGCTGCGCTGCTTGTCTTTGCTCCTGTGTGCTCGCGCACTCTCGCCTTTTCCACTTATTTTTATTTTTGATTTATTTTGTCAATTTAAAAAAAAAATACGCATCGTGCTGTGCTCTTTGTGTTTGCCTGAGTGCATTCGCCCGCTCTCGCTTTCTCCACTTTACAATTTTTTTCTTATTATTTATCTATTCCTGAGAGTTTATCTTATTTTTTATTTGTTTATTTAAATGAAGTCGACCAGTTGCCTGCCGTTCCTTCCATTATCCGTCACCGAGACAAACTGAACAAAGTTCTGAGGTCGACCTTGTAAAGATAAGGATTCAGGTCTGTCTGCTGTTTACCTTTGCTCCTGCGCGCAATGCCCTTCTCTCCACATTTATGTGTTTGTTTGTTTGTCTATCTAATCTTTTGGGTTTTTATTTCTAATGAGGTCGACCAGTTGTCTATTTATTATTTTTTTTACTACGCATCAAGCTGCGCTGCTTGTCTTGGCTCCTGTGTGCTCGCGCACTCTCGCCTTTTCCAATTATTTTTATTTTTGATTTATTTTTGATTTATTTTGTCAATTTCAAAAAAAATACGCATCGTGCTGTGCTGTTTGTGTTTGCTTGAGTGCATTCGCGCGCTCTCGCTTTCTCCACTTTACAATTTTTTTGTTATTATTTATCTATTCCTGAGAGTTTATCTTATATTTTATTTGTTTATTTAAATGAAGTCGACCAGTTGCCTGCCCTTCCTTCCATTATCCGTCACCGAGACAAACTGAACAAAGTTCTGAGGTCGACCTTGTAAAGATAAGATTCAGGTCTGTCTGCTGTTTACCTTTGCTCCTGCGCGCACTGCCCTTCTCTCCACATTTATGTGTTTGTTTGTTTGTCTATCTAATCTTTTGGGTTTTTATTTCTAATGAGGTCGACCAGTTGTCTATTTATTATTTTTTTACTACGCATCAAGCTGCGCTGCTTGTCTTTGCTCCTGTGTGCTCGCGCACTCTCGCCTTTTCCACTTATTTTTATTTTTGATTTATTTTTGATTTATTTTGTCAATTTAAAAAAAAAAAACGCATCGTGCTGTGCTGTTTGTGTTTGCTTGAGTGCATTCGCGCGCTCTCGCTTTCTCCACTTTACAATTTTTTTGTTATTATTTATCTATTCCTGAGAGTTTATCTTATTTTTTATTTGTTTATTTAAATGAAGTCGACCAGTTGCCTGCCCTTCCTTCCATTATCCGTCACCGAGAGAAACTGAACAAAGTTCTGAGGTCGACCTTGTAAAGATAAGGATTCAGGTCTGTCTGCTGTTTACCTTTGCTCCTGCGCGCACTGCCCTTCTCTCCACATTTATGTGTTTGTTTGTTTGTCTATCTAATCTTTTGGGTTTTTATTTCTAATGAGGTCGACCAGTTGTCTATTTATTATTTTTTTTACTACGCATCAAGCTGCGCTGCTTGTCTTTGCTCCTGTGTGCTTGCGCACTCTCGCCTTTTCCCCTTATTTTTATTTTTGATTTATTTTTGATTTATTTTGTCAATTAAAAAAAAATACGCATCGTGCTGTGCTGTTTGTGTTTGCTTGAGTGCATTCGCGCGCTCTCGCTTTCTCCACTTTACAATTTTTTTGTTATTATTTATCTATTCCTGAGAGTTTATCTTATTTTTTATTTCTTTATTTAAATGAAGTCGACCAGTTGCCTGCCCTTCCTTCCATTATCCGTCACCGAGACAAACTGAACAAAGTTCAGAGGTCGACCTTGTAAAGATAAGGATTCAGGTCTGTCTGCTGTTTACCTTTGCTCCTGCGCGCACTGCCCTTCTCTCCACATTTATGTGTTTGTTTGTTTGTCTATCTAATCTTTTGGGTTTTTATTTCTAATGAGGTCGACCAGTTGTCTATTTATTATTTTTTTTACTACGCATCAAGCTGCGCTGCTTGTCTTTGCTCCTGTGTGCTCGCGCACTCTCGCCTTTTCCACTTATTTTTATTTTTGATTTATTTTGTCAATTTAAAAAAAAAATACGCATCGTGCTGTGCTCTTTGTGTTTGCCTGAGTGCATTCGCCCGCTCTCGCTTTCTCCACTTTACAATTTTTTTCTTATTATTTATCTATTCCTGAGAGTTTATCTTATTTTTTATTTGTTTATTTAAATGAAGTCGACCAGTTGCCTGCCGTTCCTTCCATTATCCGTCACCGAGACAAACTGAACAAAGTTCTGAGGTCGACCTTGTAAAGATAAGGATTCAGGTCTGTCTGCTGTTTACCTTTGCTCCTGCGCGCACTGCCCTTCTCTCCACATTTATGTGTTTGTTTGTTTGTCTATCTAATCTTTTGGGTTTTTATTTCTAATGAGGTCGACCAGTTGTCTATTTATTATTTTTTTTACTACGCATCAAGCTGCGCTGCTTGTCTTTGCTCCTGTGTGCTCGCGCACTCTCGCCTTTTCCACTTATTTTTATTTTTGATTTATTTTTATTTATTTCGTCAATTTAAAAAAAAAATACGCATCGTGCTGTGCTGTTTGTGTTTGCTTGAGTGCATTCGCGCGCTCTCGCTTTCTCCACTTTACAATTTTTTGTTATTATTTATCTATTCCTGAGAGTTTATCTTATTTTTTATTTGTTTATTTAAATGAAGTCGACCAGTTGCCTGCCCTTCCTTCCATTATCCGTCACCGAGACAAACTGAACAAAGTTCTGAGGTCGACCTTGTAAAGATAAGGATTCAGGTCTGTCTGCTGTTTACCTTTGCTCCTGCGCGCACTGCCCTTCTCTCCACATTTATGTGTTTGTTTGTTTGTCTATCTAATCTTTTGGGTTTTTATTTCTAATGAGGTCGACCAGTTGTCTATTTATTATTTTTTTTACTACGCATCAAGCTGCGCTGCTTGTCTTTGCTCCTGTGTGCTCGCGCACTCTCGCCTTTTCCACTTATTTTTATTTTTGATTTATTTTTGATTTATTTTGTCAATTTAAAAAAAAATACGCATCGTGCTGTGCTGTTTGTGTTTCCGTGAGTGCATTCGCGCGCTCTCGCTTTCTCCACTTTACAATTTTTTTGTTATTATTTATCTATTCCTGAGAGTTTGTCTTATTTTTTATTTGTTTATTTAAATGAAGTCGACCAGTTGCCTGCCCTTCCTTCCATTATCCGTCACCGAGACCAACTGAACAAAGTTCTGAGGTCGACCTTGTAAAGATAAGGATTCAGGTCTGTCTGCTGTTTACCTTTGCTCCTGCGCGCACTGCCCTTTTCTCCACATTTATGTGTTTGTTTGTTTGTCTATCTAATCTTTTGGGTTTTTATTTCTAATGAGGTCGACCAGTTGTCTATTTATTATTTTTTTTTACTACGCATCAAGTTGCGCTGCTTGTCTTTGCTCCTGTGTGCTCGCGCACTCTCGCCTTTTCAACTTATTTTTATTTTTGATTTATTTTTGATTTATTTTGTCAATTTAAAAAAAATACGCATCGTGCTGTGCTGTTTGTGTTTGCTTGAGTGCATTCGCGCGCTCTCGCTTTCTCCACTTTACAATTTTTTTGTTATTATTTATCTATTCCTGAGAGTTTATCTTATTTTTTATTTGTTTATTTAAATGAAGTCGACCAGTTGCCTGCCCTTCCTTCCATTATCCGTCACCAAGACAAACTGAACAAAGTTCTGAGGTCGACCTTGTAAAGATAAGGATTCAGGTCTGTCTGCTGTTTACCTTTGCTCCTGCGCGCACTGCCCTTCTCTGCACATTTATGTGTTTGTTTGTTTGTCTATATAATCTTTTGGGTTTTTATTTCTAATGAGGTCGACCAGTTGTCTATTTATTATTTTTTTTACTACGCATCAAGCTGCGCTGCTTGTCTTGGCTCCTGTGTGCTCGCGCACTCTCGCCTTTTCCACTTATTTTTATTTTGATTTATTTTTGATTTACTTTGTCAATTTTAAAAAAAATACGCATCGTGCTCTGCTGTTTGTGTTTGCTTGAGTGCATTCGCGCGCTCTCGCTTTCTCCACTTTACAATTTTTTTGTTATTATTTATCTATTCCTGAGAGTTTATCTTATTTTTTATTTGTTTATTTAAATGAAGTCGACCAGTTGCCTGCCCTTCCTTCCATTATCCGTCACCGAGACCAACTGAACAAAGTTCTGAGGTCGACCTTGTAAAGATAAGGATTCAGGTCTGTCTGCTGTTTACCTTTGCTCCTGCGCGCACTGCCCTTCTCTCCACATTTATGTATTTGTTTGTTTGTCTATCTAATCTTTTGGGTTTTTATTTCTAATGAGGTCGACCAGTTGTCTATTTATTATTTTTTTTACTACGCATCAAGCTGCGCTGCTTGTCTTTGCTCCTGTGTGCTCGCGCACTCTCGCCTTTTCCACTTATTTTTATTTTTGATTTATTTTTATTTATTTCGTCAATTTAAAAAAAAAATACGCATCGTGCTGTGCTGTTTGTGTTTGCTTGAGTGCATTCGCGCGCTCTCGCTTTCTCCACTTTACAATTTTTTTGTTATTATTTATCTATTCCTGAGAGTTTATCTTATTTTTTATTTGTTTATTTAAATGAAGTCGACCAGTTGCCCTGCCCTTCCTTCCATTATCCGTCACCGAGACAAACTGAACAAAGTTCTGAGGTCGACCTTGTAAAGATAAGGATTCAGGTCTGTCTGCTGTTTACCTTTGCTCCTGCGCGCACTGCCCTTCTCTCCACATTTATGTGTTTGTTTGTTTGTCTATCTAATCTTTTGGGTTTTTATTTCTAATGAGGTCGACCAGTTGTCTATTTATTATTTTTTTTACTACGCATCAAGCTGCGCTGCTTGTCTTTGCTCCTGTGTGCTCGCGCACTCTCGCCTTTTCCACTTATTTTTATTTTTGATTTATTTTTGATTTATTTTGTCAATTTAAAAAAAAATACGCATCGTGCTGTGCTGTTTGTGTTTCCGTGAGTGCATTCGCGCGCTCTCGCTTTCTCCACTTTACAATTTTTTTGTTATTATTTATCTATTCCTGAGAGTTTGTCTTATTTTTTATTTGTTTATTTAAATGAAGTCGACCAGTTGCCTGCCCTTCCTTCCATTATCCGTCACCGAGACCAACTGAACAAAGTTCTGAGGTCGACCTTGTAAAGATAAGGATTCAGGTCTGTCTGCTGTTTACCTTTGCTCCTGCGCGCACTGCCCTTTTCTCCACATTTATGTGTTTGTTTGTTTGTCTATCTAATCTTTTGGGTTTTTATTTCTAATGAGGTCGACCAGTTGTCTATTTATTATTTTTTTTTTACTACGCATCAAGTTGCGCTGCTTGTCTTTGCTCCTGTGTGCTCGCGCACTCTCGCCTTTTCAACTTATTTTTATTTTGATTTATTTTTGATTTATTTTGTCAATTTAAAAAAAATACGCATCGTGCTGTGCTGTTTGTGTTTGCTTGAGTGCATTCGCGCGCTCTCGCTTTCTCCACTTTACAATTTTTTTGTTATTATTTATCTATTCCTGAGAGTTTATCTTATTTTTTATTTGTTTATTTAAATGAAGTCGACCAGTTGCCTGCCCTTCCTTCCATTATCCGTCACCAAGACAAACTGAACAAAGTTCTGAGGTCGACCTTGTAAAGATAAGGATTCAGGTCTGTCTGCTGTTTACCTTTGCTCCTGCGCGCACTGCCCTTCTCTGCACATTTATGTGTTTGTTTGTTTGTCTATATAATCTTTTGGGTTTTTATTTCTAATGAGGTCGACCAGTTGTCTATTTATTATTTTTTTTACTACGCATCAAGCTGCGCTGCTTGTCTTGGCTCCTGTGTGCTCGCGCACTCTCGCCTTTCCACTTATTTTTATTTTTGATTATTTTTGATTTACTTTGTCAATTTTAAAAAAAATACGCATCGTGCTCTGCTGTTTGTGTTTGCTTGAGTGCATTCGCGCGCTCTCGCTTTCTCCACTTTACAATTTTTTTGTTATTATTTATCTATTCCTGAGAGTTTATCTTATTTTTTATTTGTTTATTTAAATGAAGTCGACCAGTTGCCTGCCCTTCCTTCCATTATCCGTCACCGAGACCAACTGAACAAAGTTCTGAGGTCGACCTTGTAAAGATAAGGATTCAGGTCTGTCTGCTGTTTACCTTTGCTCCTGCGCGCACTGCCCTTCTCTCCACATTTATGTATTTGTTTGTTTGTCTATCTAATCTTTTGGGTTTTTATTTCTAATGAGGTCGACCAGTTGTCTATTTATTATTTTTTTTACTACGCATCAAGCTGCGCTGCTTGTCTTTGCTCCTGTGTGCTCGCGCACTCTCGCCTTTTCCACTTATTTTTATTTTTGATTTATTTTTGATTTATTTGTCAATTTAAAAAAAAAAAATACGCATCGTGCTGTGCTGTTTGTGTTTGCTTGAGTGCATTCGCGCGCTCTCGCTTTCTCCACTTTACAATATTTTTGTTATTATTTAACTATTCCTGAGAATTTATCTTATTTTTTATTTGTTTATTTAAATGAAGTCGACCAGTTGCCTGCCCTTCTCTCCATTATCCGTCACCGAGACAAACTGAACAAAGTTCTGAGCTCGACCTTGTAAAGATAAGGATTCAGGTCTGTCTGCTGTTTACCTTTGCTCCTGCGCGCACTGCCCTTCTCTCCACATTTATGTGTTTGTTTGTTTGTCTATCTAATCTTTTGGGTTTTTATTTCTAATGAGGTCGACCAGTTGTCTATTTATTATTTTTTTTATTACGCATCAAGCTGCGCTGCTTGTCTTTGCTCCTGTGTGCTCGCGCACTCTCGCCTTTTCCACTTATTTTTATTTTGATTTATTTTTGATTTATTTTGTCAATTTTAAGAAAAAATACGCATCGTGCTGTGCTGTTTGTGTTTGCTTGAGTGCATTCGCGTGCTCTCGCTTTCTCCACTTTACAATATTTTTGTTATTATTTAACTATTCCTGAGAATTTATCTTATTTTTTATTTGTTCATTTAAATGAAGTCGACCAGTTGCCTGCCCTTCTTTCCATTATCCGTCACCGAGACAAACTGAACAAAGTTCTGAGGTCGACCTTGTAAAGATAAGGATTCAGGTCTGTCTGCTGTTTACCTTTGCTCCTGCGCGCACTGCCCTTCTCTCCACATTTATGTGTTTGTTTGTTTGTCTATCTAATCTTTTGGGTTTTTATTTCTAATGAGGTCGACCAGTTGTCTATTTATTATTTTTTTTACTACGCATCAAGCTGCGCTGCTTGTCTTTGCTCCTGTGTGCTCACGCACTCTCGCCTTTTCCACTTATTTTTATTTTTGATTTATTTTTGATTTATTTTGTCAATTTAAAAAAAAAATACGCATCGTGCTGTGCTGTTTGTGTTTGCTTGAGTGCATTCGCGCGCTCTCGCTTTCTCCACTTTACAATTTTTTTGTTATTATTTATCTATTCCTGAGAGTTTATCTTAATTTATTTGTTTATTTAAATGAAGTCGACCAGTTGCCTGCCCTTCCTTCCATTATCCGTCACCGAGAGAAACTGAACAAAGTTCTGAGGTCGACCTTGTAAAGATAAGGATTCAGGTCTGTCTGCTGTTTACCTTTGCTCCTGCGCGCACTGCCCTTCTCTCCACATTTATGTGTTTGTTTGTTTGTCTATCTAATCTTTTGGGTTTTTATTTCTAATGAGGTCGACCAGTTGTCTATTTATTATTTTTTTTACTACGCATCAAGCTGCGCTGCTTGTCTTTGCTCCTGTGTGCTTGCGCACTCTCGCCTTTTCCCCTTATTTTTATTTTGATTTATTTTTGATTTATTTTGTCAATTAAAAAAAAATACGCATCGTGCTGTGCTGTTTGTGTTTGCTTGAGTGCATTCGCGCGTTCTCGCTTTCTCCACTTTACTATTTTTTTGTTATTATTTATCTATTCCTGAGAGTTTATCTTATTTTTTATTTCTTTATTTAAATGAAGTCGACCAGTTGCCTGCCCTTCCTTCCATTATCCGTCACCGAGACAAACTGAACAAAGTTCAGAGGTCGACCTTGTAAAGATAAGGATTCAGGTCTGTCTGCTGTTTACCTTTGCTCCTGCGCGCACTGCCCTTCTCTCCACATTTATGTGTTTGTTTGTTTGTCTATCTAATCTTTTGGGTTTTTATTTCTAATGAGGTCGACCAGTTGTCTATTTATTATTTTTTTTACTACGCATCAAGCTGCGCTGCTTGTCTTTGCTCCTGTGTGCTCGCGCACTCTCGCCTTTTCCACTTATTTTTATTTTTGATTTATTTTTGATTTATTTTGTCAATTTAAAAAAAAATACGCATCGTGCTGTGCTGTTTGTGTTTGCTTGAGTGCATTCGCGCGCTCTCGCTTTCTGCACTTTACAATTTTTTTGTTATTATTTATCTATTCCTGAGAGTTTATCTTATTTTTTATTTGTTTATTTAAATGAAGTCGACCAGTTGCCTGCCCTTCCTTCCATTATCCGTCACCGAGACAAACTGAACAAAGTTCTGAGGTCGACCTCGTAAAGATAAGGATTCAGGTCTGTCTGCTGTTTACGTTTGCTCCTGCGCGCACTGCCCTTTTCTCCACATTTATGTGTTTGTTTGTTTGTCTATCTAATCTTTTGGGTTTTTATTTCTAATGAGGTCGACCAGTTGTCTATTTATTATTTTTTTTTACTACGCATCAAGTTGCGCTGCTTGTCTTTGCTCCTGTGTGCTCGCGCACTCTCGCCTTTTCAACTTATTTTTATTTTTGATTTATTTTTGATTTATTTTGTCAATTTAAAAAAAATACGCATCGTGCTGTGCTGTTTGTGTTTGCTTGAGTGCATTCGCGCGCTCTCGCTTTCTCCACTTTACAATTTTTTTGTTATTATTTATCTATTCCTGAGAGTTTATCTTATTTTTTATTTGTTTATTTAAATGAAGTCGACCAGTTGCCTGCCCTTCCTTCCATTATCCGTCACCAAGACAAACTGAACAAAGTTCTGAGGTCGACCTTGTAAAGATAAGGATTCAGGTCTGTCTGCTGTTTACCTTTGCTCCTGCGCGCAC
>NW_025958018.1:0-33878 GCF_023159225.1 Perognathus longimembris pacificus | reverse complement strand
AAACAGCACAGCACGATGCGTATTTTTTTTAAAAATTGAGAAAATAAATCAAAAATAAAAATAAGTGGAAAAGGCGAGTGAGCGCGAGCACACAGGAGCAAAGACAAGCAGCGCAGCTTGATGCGTAGTAAAAAAAATAATAAATAGACAACTGGTCGACCTCAATAGAAATAAAAACCCAAAAGATTAGATAGAAAAAGAAACAAACACATAAATGTGGAGAGAAGGGCAGTGCGCGCAGGAGCAAATGTAAACAGCAGACAGACCTGAATCCTTATCTTTACAAGGTCGACCTCAGAACTTTGTTCAGTTTGTCTCGGTGACGGATAATGGAAGGAAGGGCAGGCAACTGGTCGACTTCATTTAAATAAACAAATAAAAAATAAGATAAACTCTCAGGAATAGATGAATAATACCAAAAAAATTGTAAAGTGGAGAAAGCGAGAGCGCGCGAATGCACTCAAGCAAACACAAACAGCACAGCACGATGCGTATTTTTTTTAAAATTGACAAAATAAATCAAAAATAAAAATAAGTGGAAAAGGCGAGAGTGCGCGAGCACACAGGAGCAAAGACAAGCAGCGCAGCTTGATGCGTAGTAAAAAAAATAATAAATAGACAACTGGTCGACCTCATTAGAAATAAAAACCCAAAAGATTAGATAGACAAACAAACAAACACATAATTGTGGAGAGAAGGGTAGTGCGCGCAGGAGCAAAGGTAAACAGCAGACAGACCTGAATCCTTACCTTTACAAGGTCGACCTCAGAACTTTGTTCAGTTTGTCTCGGTGACGGATAATGGAAGGAAGGGCAGGCAACTGGTCGACTTCATTTAAATAAACAAATAAAAAATGAGATAAACTCTCAGGAATAGATAAATAATAACAAAAAATTGTAAAGTGGAGAAAGAGAGAGCTCGCGAATGCACTCAAGCAAACACAAACAGCACAACACGATGCGTATTTTTTTTAAATTGACAAAATAAATCAAAAATAAATCAAAATAAAAATAAGTGGAAAAGGCGAGAGTGCGCGAGCACACAGGAGCAAAGACAAGCAGCGCAGCTTGATGCGTAGTAAAAAAAATAATAAATAGACAACTGGTCGACCTCATTAGAAATAAAAACCCAAAAGATTAGATAGACAAAGAAACAAACACATAAATGTGGAGAGAAGGGCAGTGCGCGCAGGAGCAAAGGTAAACAGCAGACAGACCTGAATCCTTATCTTTACAAGGTCGACCTCAGAACTTTGTTCAGTTTGTCTCGGTGACGGATAATGGAAGGAAGGGCAGGCAACTGGTCGACTTCATTTAAATAAACAAATAAAAAATAAGATAAACTCTCAGGAATAGATAAATAATAACAAAAAAATTGTAAAGTGGAGAAAGCGAGAGCGCGCGAATGCACTCAAGCAAACACAAACAGCACAGCACGATGCGTATTTTTTTTTAAAATTGACAAAATAAATCAAAAATAAATCAAAAATAAGTGGAAAAGGCGAGAGTGCGCGAGCACACAGGAGCAAACACAAGCAGCGCAGCTTGATGCGTAGTAAAAAAATAATAAATAGACAACTGGTCGACCTCGTTAGAAATAAAAACCCAAAAGATTAGATAGACAAACAAACAAACACATAAATGTGGAGAGAAGGGCAGTGCGCGCAGGAGCAAAGGTAAACAGCAGACAGACCTGAATCCTTATCTTTACAAGGTCGACCTCAGAACTTTGTTCAGTTTGTCTCGGTGACAGATAATGGAAGGAAGGGCAGGCAACTGGTCGACTTCATTTTAATAAACAAATAAAAAATAAGATAAACTCTCAGGAATAGATAAATAATAACAAAAAAAATTGTAAAGTGGAGAAAGCGAGAGCGCGCGAATGCACTCAAGCAAACACAAACAGCACAGCACGATGCGTATTTTTTTTTTAAATTGACAAAATAAATCAAAAATAAATCAAAAATAAAAATAAGTGGGAAAGGCGAGAGTGCGCGAGCACACAGGAGCAAAGACAAGCAGCGCAGCTTGATGCGTAGTAAAAAAAATAATAAATAGACAACTGGTCGACCTCATTAGAAATAAAATCCCAAAAGATTAGATAGACAAACAAACAAACACATAATTGTGGAGAGAAGGGCAGTGCGCGCAGGAGCAAAGGTAAACAGCAGACAGACCTGAATCCTTATCTTTACAAGGTCGACCTCAGAACTTTGTTCAGTTTGTCTCGGTGACGGATAATGGAAGGAAGGGCAGGCAACTGGTCGACTTCATTTAAAAAAACAAATAAAAAATAAGATAAACTCTCAGGAATAGATAAATAACAACAAAAAAATTGTAAAGTGGAGAAAGCGAGAGCGCGCGAATGCACTCAAGCAAACACAAACAGCACAGCACGATGCGTATTTTTTTTTAAAATTGAGAAAATAAATCAAAAATAAAAATAAGTGGAAAAGGCGAGTGAGCGCGAGGACACTGGAGCAAAGACAAGCAGCGCAGCTTGATGCGTAGTAAAAAAAATAATAAATAGACAACTGGTCGACCTCAATAGAAATAAAAACCCAAAAGATTAGATAGAAAAAGAAACAAACACATAAATGTGGAGAGAAGGGCCGTGCGCACAGGAGCAAATGTAAACAGCAGACAGACCTGAATCCTTATCTTTACAAGGTCGACCTCAGAACTTTGTTCAGTTTCTCTCGGTGACGGATAATGGAAGGAAGGGCAGGCAACTGGTCGACTTCATTTAAATAAACAAATAAAAAATAAGATAAACTCTCAGGAATAGATGAATAATACCAAAAAAATTGTAAAGTGGAGAAAGCGAGAGCGCGCGAATGCACTCAAGCAAACACAAACAGCACAGAACGATGCGTATTTTTTAAAAATTGACAAAATAAATCAAAAAGAAATCAAAAATAAAAATAAGTGGAAAAGGCGAGAGTGCACGAGCACACAGGAGCAAAGACAAGCAGCGCAGCTTGATGCGTAGTAAAAAAAATAATAAATAGACAACTGGTCGACCTCATTAGAAATAAAAACCCAAAAGATTAGATAGACAAACAAACAAACACATAAATGTGGAGAGAAGGGCAGTGCGCGCAGGAGCAAAGTTAAACAGCAGACAGACCTGAATCCTTATCTTTACAAGGTCGACCTCAGATCTTTGTTCAGTTTGTCTCGGTGACGGATAATGGAAGGAAGGGAAGGCAACTGGTCGACTTCATTTAAATAAACAAATAAAAAATAAGATAAACTCTCAGGAATAGATAAATAATAACAAAAACATTGTAAAGTGGAGAAAGCGAGAGCGCGCGAATGCACTCAGGCAAACACAAACAGCACAGCACGATGCGTATTTTTTTAATTGACAAAATAAATCAAAAATAAATCAAAAATAAAAATAAGTGGAAAAGGCGAGAGTGCGCGAGCACACAGGAGCAAAGACAAGCAGTGTAGCTTGATGCGTAGTAAAAAAAATAATAAATAGACAACTGGTCGACCTCAATAGAAATAAAAACCCAAAAGATTAGATAGAAAAAGAAACAAACACATAAATGTGGAGAGAAGGGCAGTGCGCGCAGGAGCAAATGTAAACAGCAGACAGACCTGAATCCTTATCTTTACAAGGTCGACCTCAGAACTTTGTTCAGTTTGTCTCGGTGACGGATAATGGAAGGAAGGGCAGGCAACTGGTCGACTTCATTTAAATAAACAAATAAAAAATAAGATAAACTCTCAGGAATAGATGAATAATACCAAAAAAATTGTAAAGTGGAGAAAGCGAGAGCGCGCGAATGCACTCAAGCAAACACAAACAGCACAGCACGATGCGTATTTTTTTTTAAATTGAAAAAATAAATCAAAAATAAAAATAAGAGGAAAAGGCGAGAGTGCGCGAGCACACAGGAGCAAAGACAAGCAGCGCAGCTTGATGCGTAGTAAAAAAAATAATAAATAGACAACTGGTCGACCTCATTAGAAATAAAAACCCAAAAGATTAGATAGACAAACAAACAAACACATAATTGTGGAGAGAAGGGTAGTGCGCGCAGGAGCAAAGGTAAACAGCAGACAGACCTGAATCCTTATCTTTACAAGGTCGACCTCAGAACTTTGTTCATGTTTGTCTCGGTGACGGATAATGGAAGGAAGGGCAGGCAACTGGTCGACTTCATTTAAATAAACAAATAAAAAATGAGATAAACTCTCAGGAATAGATAAATAATAACAAAAAAATTGTAAAGTGGAGAAAGAGAGAGCGCCCGAATGCACTCAAGCAAACACAAACAGCACAGCACGATGCGTATTTTTTTTTAAATTGACAAAATAAATCAAAAATAAATCAAAAATAAAAATAAGTGGGAAAGGCGAGAGTGCGCGAGCACACAGGAGCAAAGACAAGCAGCGCAGCTTGATGCGTAGTAAAAAAAATAATAAATAGACAACTGGTCGACCTCATTAGAAATAAAATCCCAAAAGATTAGATAGACAAACAAACAAACACATAATTGTGGAGAGAAGGGCAGTGCGCGCAGGAGCAAAGGTAAACAGCAGACAGACCTGAATCCTTATCTTTACAAGGTCGACCTCAGAACTTTGTTCAGTTTGTCTCGGTGACGGATAATGGAAGGAAGGGCAGGCAACTGGTCGACTTCATTTAAAAAAACAAATAAAAAATAAGATAAACTCTCAGGAATAGATAAATAACAACAAAAAAATTGTAAAGTGGAGAAAGCGAGAGCGCGCGAATGCACTCAAGCAAACACAAACAGCACAGCACGATGCGTATTTTTTTTTAAAAATTGAGAAAATAAATCAAAAATAAAAATAAGTGGAAAAGGCGAGTGAGCGCGAGGACACAGGAGCAAAGACAAGCAGCGCAGCTTGATGCGTAGTAAAAAAAATAATAAATAGACAACTGGTCGACCTCAATAGAAATAAAAACCCAAAAGATTAGATAGTAAAAGAAACAAACACATACATGTGGAGAGAAGGGCAGTGCGCGCAGGAGCAAATGTAAACAGCAGACAGACCTGAATCCTTATCTTTACAAGGTCGACCTCAGAACTTTGTTCAGTTTGTCTCGGTGACGGATAATGGAAGGAAGGGCAGGCAACTGGTCGACTTCATTTAAATAAACAAATAAAAAATAAGATAAACTCTCAGGAATAGATGAATAATACCAAAAAAATTGTAAAGTGGAGAAAGCGAGAGCGCGCGAATGCACTCAAGCAAACACAAACAGCACAGAACGATGCGTATTTTTTTAAAAATTGACAAAATAAATCAAAAAGAAATCAAAAATAAAAATAAGTGGAAAAGGCGAGAGTGCACGAGCACACAGGAGCAAAGACAAGCAGCGCAGCTTGATGCGTAGTAAAAAAAATAATAAATAGACAACTGGTCGACCTCATTAGAAATAAAAACCCAAAAGATTAGATAGACAAACAAACAAACACATAAATGTGGAGAGAAGGGCAGTGCGCGCAGGAGCAAAGTTAAACAGCAGACAGACCTGAATCCTTATCTTTACAAGGTCGACCTCAGATCTTTGTTCAGTTTGTCTCGGTGACGGATAATGGAAGGAAGGGAAGGCAACTGGTCGACTTCATTTAAATAAACAAATAAAAAATAAGATAAACTCTCAGGAATAGATAAATAATAACAAAAACATTGTAAAGTGGAGAAAGCGAGAGCGCGCGAATGCACTCAGGCAAACACAAACAGCACAGCACGATGCGTATTTTTTTTTAATTGACAAAATAAATCAAAAATAAATCAAAAATAAAAATAAGTGGAAAAGGCGAGAGTGCGCGAGCACACAGGAGCAAAGACAAGCAGTGTAGCTTGATGCGTAGTAAAAAAAATAATAAATAGACAACTGGTCGACCTCAATAGAAATAAAAACCCAAAAGATTAGATAGAAAAAGAAACAAACACATAAATGTGGAGAGAAGGGCAGTGCGCGCAGGAGCAAATGTAAACAGCAGACAGACCTGAATCCTTATCTTTACAAGGTCGACCTCAGAACTTTGTTCAGTTTGTCTCGGTGACGGATAATGGAAGGAAGGGCAGGCAACTGGTCGACTTCATTTAAATAAACAAATAAAAAATAAGATAAACTCTCAGGAATAGATGAATAATACCAAAAAAATTGTAAAGTGGAGAAAGCGAGAGCGCGCGAATGCACTCAAGCAAACACAAACAGCACAGCACGATGCGTATTTTTTTTAAAATTGAAAAAATAAATCAAAAATAAAAATAAGTGGAAAAGGCGAGAGTGCGCGAGCACACAGGAGCAAAGACAAGCAGCGCAGCTTGATGCGTAGTAAAAAAAATAATAAATAGACAACTGGTCGACCTCATTAGAAATAAAAACCCAAAAGATTAGATAGACAAACAAACAAACACATAATTGTGGAGAGAAGGGTAGTGCGCGCAGGAGCAAAGGTAAACAGCAGACAGACCTGAATCCTTATCTTTACAAGGTCGACCTCAGAACTTTGTTCAGTTTGTCTCGGTGACGGATAATGGAAGGAAGGGCAGGCAACTGGTCGACTTCATTTAAATAAACAAATAAAAAATGAGATAAACTCTCAGGAATAGATAAATAATAACAAAAAAATTGTAAAGTGGAGAAAGAGAGAGCGCCCGAATGCACTCAAGCAAACACAAACAGCACAACACGATGCGTATGTTTTTTTAAATTGACAAAATAAATCAAAAATAAATCAAAAATAAAAATAAGTGTAAAAGGCGAGAGTGCGCGAGCACACAGGAGCAAACACAAGCAGCGCAGCTTGATGCGTAGTAAAGAAAATAATAAATAGACAACTGGTCGACCTCATTAGAAATAAAAACCCAAAAGATTAGATAGACAAACAAACAAACACATAAATGTGGAGAGAAGGGCAGTGCGGGCAGGAGCAAAGGTAAACAGCAGACAGACCTGAATCCTTATCTTTACAAGGTCGACCTCAGAACTTTGTTCAGTTTGTCTCGGTGACGGATAATGGAAGGAAGGGCAGGCAACTGGTCGACTTCATTTAAATAAACAAATAAAAAATAAGTTAAACTCTAAGGAATAGATAAATAATAACAAAAAAATTGTAAAGTGGAGAAAGCGAGAGCGCGCGAATGCACTCAAGCAAACACAAACAGCACAGCACGATGCGTATTTTTTTTTAAATTGACAAAATAAATCAAAAATAAAAATAAGTGGAAAAGGCGAGAGTGCGCTTGCACACAGGAGCAAAGACAAGCAGCGCAGCTTGATGCGTAGTAAAAAAAAATAATAAATAGACAACTGGTCGACCTCATTAGAAATAAAAACCCAAAAGATTAGATAGACAAACAAACAAACACATAAATGTGGAGAGAAGGGCAGTGCGCGCAGGAGCAAAGCTAAACAGCAGACAGACCTGAATCCTTATCTTTACAAGGTCGACCTCAGAACTTTGTTCAGTTTGTCTCGGTGACGGATAATGGAAGGAAGGGCAGGCAACAGGTCGACTTCATTTAAATAAACAAATAAAAAATAAGATAAACTCTCAGGAATAGATAAATAATAACAAAAAAATTGTAAAGTGGAGAAAGCGAGAGCGCGCGAATGCACTCAAGCAAACACAAACAGCACAGCACGATGCGTATTTTTTTTTAAATTGAAAAAATAAATCAAAAATAAAAATAAGTGGAAAAGGCGAGAGTGCGCGAGCACACAGGAGCAAAGACAAGCAGCGCAGCTTGATGCGTAGTAAAAAAAATAATAAATAGACAACTGGTCGACCTCATTAGAAATAAAAACCCAAAAGATTAGATAGACAAAGAAACAAACACATAAATGTGGAGAGAAGGATAGTGCGCGCAGGAGCAAAGGTAAACAGCAGACAGACCTGAATCGTTATCTTTACAAGGTCGACCTCAGTACTTTGTTCAGTTTGTCTCGGTGACGGATAATGGAAGGAAGGGCAGGCAACTGGTCGACTTCATTTAAATATACAAATAAAAAATAAGATAAACTCTCAGGAATAGATAAATAATAACAAAAAAATTGTAAAGTGGAGAAAGCGAGAGCGCGCGAATGCACTCAAGCAAACACAAACAGCACAGCACGATGCGTATTTTTTTTAAAATTGACAAAATAAATCAAAAATAAAAATAAGTGGAAAAGGCGAGAGTGCGCGAGCACACAGGAGCAAAGACAAGCAGCGCAGCTTGATGCGTAGTAAAAAAAATAATAAATAGACAACTGGTCGACCTCATTAGAAATAAAAACCCAAAAGATTAGATAGACAAACAAACAAACACATAATTGTGGAGAGAAGGGTAGTGCGCGCAGGAGCAAAGGTAAACAGCAGACAGACCTGAATCCTTATCTTTACAAGGTCGACCTCAGAACTTTGTTCAGTTTGTCTCGGTGACGGATAATGGAAGGAAGGGCAGGCAACTGGTCGACTTCATTTAAATAAACAAATAAAAAATGAGATAAACTCTCAGGAATAGATAAATAATAACAAAAAAAATTGTAAAGTGGAGAAAGAGAGAGCTCGCGAATGCACTCAAGCAAACACAAACAGCACAACACGATGCGTATTTTTTTAAATTGACAAAATAAATCAAAAATAAATCAAAAATAAAAATAAGTGGAAAAGGCGAGAGTGCGCGAGCACACAGGAGCAAAGACAAGCAGCGCAGCTTGATGCGTAGTAAAAAAAATAATAAATAGACAACTGGTCGACCTCATTAGAAATAAAAACCCAAAAGATTAGATAGACAAAGAAACAAACACATAAATGTGGAGAGAAGGGCAGTGCGCGCAGGAGCAAAGGTAAACAGCAGACAGACCTGAATCCTTATCTTTACAAGGTCGACCTCAGAACTTTGTTCAGTTTGTCTCGGTGACGGATAATGGAAGGAAGGGCAGGCAACTGGTCGACTTCATTTAAATAAACAAATAAAAAATAAGATAAACTCTCAGGAATAGATAAATAATAACAAAAAAATTGTAAAGTGGAGAAAGCGAGAGCGCGCGAATGCACTCAAGCAAACACAAACAGCACAGCACGATGCGTATTTTTTTTTAAAATTGACAAAATAAATCAAAATAAATCAAAAATAAGTGGAAAAGGCGAGAGTGCGCGAGCACACAGGAGCAAACACAAGCAGCGCAGCTTGATGCGTAGTAAAAAAATAATAAATAGACAACTGGTCGACCTCGTTAGAAATAAAAACCCAAAAGATTAGATAGACAAACAAACAAACACATAAATGTGGAGAGAAGGGCAGTGCGCGCAGGAGCAAAGGTAAACAGCAGACAGACCTGAATCCTTATCTTTACAAGGTCGACCACAGAACTTTGTTCAGTTTGTCTCGGTGACAGATAATGGAAGGAAGGGCAGGCAACTGGTCGACTTCATTTAAATAAACAATTAAAAAATAAGATAAACTCTCAGGAATAGATAAATAATAACAAAAAAATTGTAAAGTGGAGAAAGAGAGAGCGCGCCAATGCACTCAAGCAAACACAAACAGCACAGCACGATGCGTATTTTTTTTTAAAATTGACAAAATAAATCAAAAATAAATCAAAAATAAAATAAGTGGGAAAGGCGAGAGTGCGCGAGCACACAGGAGCAAAGACAAGCAGCGCAGCTTGATGCGTAGTAAAAAAAAATAATAAATAGACAACTGGTCGACCTCATTAGAAATAAAAACCCAAAAGATTAGATAGACAAACAAACAAACACATAAATGTGGAGAGAAGGGCAGTGCGCGCAGGAGCAAAGGTAAACAGCAGACAGACCTGAATCCTTATCTTTACAAGGTCGACATCAGAACTTTGTTCAGTTTGTCTCGGTGACGGATAATGGAAGGAAGGGCAGGCAACTGGTCGACTTCATTTTAATAAACAAATAAAAAATAAGATAAACTCTCAGGAATAGATAAATAATAACAAAAAAATTATAAAGTGGAGAAGCGAGAGCGCCCGAATGCACTCAAGCTAACACAAACAGCACAGCACGATGCGTATTTTTTTTTAAATTGACAAAATAAATCAAAAATAAATCAAAAATAAAAATAAGTGGAAAAGGCGAGAGTGCGCGATCATACAGGAGCAAATACAAGCAGCGCAGCTTGATGCGTAGTAAAAAAAATAATAAATAGACAACTGGTCGACCTCATTAGAAATAAAATCCCAAAAGTTTAGATGGACAAACAAACAAACACATAATTGTGGAGAGAAGGGCAGTGCGCGCAGGAGCAAAGGTAAACAGCAGACAGACCTGAATCCTTATCTTTACAAGGTCGACCTCAGAACTTTGTTCAGTTTGTCTCGGTGACGGATAATGGAAGGAAGGGCAGGCAACTGGTCGACTTCATTTAAAAAAACAAATAAAAAATAAGATAAACTCTCAGGAATAGATAAATAACAACAAGAAAATTGTAAAGTGGAGAAAGCGAGAGCGCGCGAATGCACTCAAGCAAACACAAACAGCACAGCACGATGCGTATTTTTTTTAAAAATTGAGAAAATAAATCAAAAATAAAAATAAGTGGAAAAGGCGAGTGAGCGCGAGCACACAGGAGCAAAGACAAGCAGCGCAGCTTGATGCGTAGTAAAAAAAATAATAAATAGACAACTGGTCGACCTCAATAGAAATAAAAACCCAAAAGATTAGATAGAAAAAGAAACAAACACATAAATGTGGAGAGAAGGGCAGTGCGCGCAGGAGCAAATGTAAACAGCAGACAGACCTGAATCCTTATCTTTACAAGGTCGACCTCAGAACTTTGTTCAGTTTGTCTCGGTGACGGATAATGGAAGGAAGGGCAGGCAACTGGTCGACTTCATTTAAATAAACAAATAAAAAATAAGATAAACTCTCAGGAATAGATGAATAATACCAAAAAAATTGTAAAGTGGAGAAAGCGAGAGCGCGCGAATGCACTCAGGCAAACACAAACAGCACAGCACGATGCGTATTTTTTCTTAATTGACAAAATAAATCAAAAATAAATCAAAAATAAAAATAAGTGGAAAAGGCGAGAGTGCGCGAGCACACAGGAGCAAAGACAAGCAGTTCAGCTTGATGCGTAGTAAAAAAAATAATAAATAATCAACTGGTCGACCTCATTATAAATAAAAACCCAAAAGATTAGATAGACAAACAAACAAACACATAAATGTGGAGAGAAGGGCAGTGCGGGCAGGAGCAAAGGTAAACAGCAGACAGACCTGAATCCTTATCTTTACAAGGTCGACCTCAGAACTTTGTTCAGTTTGTCTCGGTGACGGATAATGGAAGGAAGGGCAGGCAACTGGTCGACTTCATTTAAATAAACAAATAAAAAATAAGTTAAACTCTAAGGAATAGATAAATAATAACAAAAAACTTGTAAAGTGGAGAAAGCGAGAGCGCGCGAATGCACTCAAGCAAACACAAACAGCACAGCACGATGCGTATTTTTTTTTAAAATTGACAAAATAAATCAAAAATAAAAATAAGTGGAAAAGGCGAGAGTGCGCTTGCACACAGGAGCAAAGACAAGCAGCGCAGCTTGATGCGTAGTAAAAAAAAATAATAAATAGACAACTGGTCGACCTCATTAGAAATAAAAACCCAAAAGATTAGATAGACAAACAAACAAACACATAAATGTGGAAAGAAGGGCAGTGCGCGCAGGAGCAAAGGTAAACAGCAGACAGACCTGAATCCTTATCTTTACAAGGTCGACCTCAGAACTTTGTTCAGTTTGTCTCGGTGACGGATAATGGAAGGAAGGGCAGGCAACAGGTCGACTTCATTTAAATAAACAAATAAAAAATAAGATAAACTCTCAGGAATAGATAAATAATAACAAAAAAATTGTAAAGTGGAGAAAGCGAGAGTGCGCGAATGCACTCAAGCAAACACAAACAGCACAGCACGATGCGTATTTTTTTTTTAAAATTGAAAAAATAAATCAAAAATAAAAATAAGTGGAAAAGGCGAGAGTGCGCGAGCACACAGGAGCAAAGACAAGCAGCGCAGCTTGATGCGTAGTAAAAAAAATAATAAATAGACAACTGGTCGACCTCATTAGAAATAAAAACCCAAAAGATTAGATAGACAAAGAAACAAACACATAAATGTGGAGAGAAGGGCAGTGCGCGCAGGAGCAAAGGTAAACAGCAGACAGACCTGAATCCTTATCTTTACAAGGTCGACCTCAGAACTTTGTTCAGTTTGTCTCGGTGACGGATAATGGAAGGAAGGGCAGGCAACTGGTCGACTTCATTTAAATAAACAAATAAAAAATAAGATAAACTCTCAGGAATAGATAAATAATAACAAAAAAATTGTAAAGTGCAGAAAGCGAGAGCGCGCGAATGCACTCAAGCAAACACAAACAGCACAGCACGATGCGTATTTTTTTTTAAAATTGACAAAATAAATCAAAAATAAAAATAAGTGGAAAAGGCGAGAGTGCGCGAGCACACAGGAGCAAAGACAAGCAGCGCAGCTTGATGCGTAGTAAAAAAAATAATAAATAGACAACTGGTCGACCTCATTATAAATAAAAACCCAAAAGATTAGATAGACAAACAAACAAACACATAAATGTGGAGAGAAGGGCAGTGCGCGCAGGAGCAAAGGTAAACAGCAGACAGACCTGAATCCTTATCTTTACAAGGTCGACCTCAGAACTTTGTTCAGTTTCTCTCGGTGACGGATAATGGAAGGAAGGGCAGGCAACTGGTCGACTTCATTTAAATAAACAAATAAAAAATAAGATAAACTCTCAGGAATAGATAAATAATAAAAAAAATTGTAAAGTGGAGAAAGCGAGAGCGCGCGAATGCACTCAAGCAAACACAAACAGCACAGAACGATGCGTATTTTTTTAAAAATTGACAAAATAAATCAAAAAGAAATCAAAAATAAAAATAAGTGGAAAAGGCGAGAGTGCACGAGCACACAGGACCAAAGACAAGCAGCGCAGATTGATGCGTAGTAAAAAAAATAATAAACAGACAACTGGTCGACCTCATTAGAAATAAAAACCCAAAAGATTAGATAGACAAACAAACAAACACATAAATGTGGAGAGAAGGGCAGTGCGCGCAGGAGCAAAGTTAAACAGCAGACAGACCTGAATCCTTATCTTTACAAGGTCGACCTCAGATCTTGGTTCAGTTTGTCTCGGTGACGGATAATGGAAGGAAGGGTAGGCAACTGGTCGACTTCATTTAAATAAACAAATAAAAAATAAGATAAACTCTCAGGAATAGATAAATAATAACAAAAACATTGTAAAGTGGAGAAAGCGAGAGCGCGCGAATGCACTCAGGCAAACACAAACAGCACAGCACGATGCGTATTTTTTTTTAATTGACAAAATAAATCAAAAATAAATCAAAAATAAAAATAAGTGGAAAAGGCGAGAGTGCGCAAGCACACAGGAGCAAAGACAAGCAGTGCAGCTTGATGCGTAGTAAAAAAAATAATAAATAGACAACTGGTCGACCTCATTAGAAATAAAAACCCAAAAGATTAGATAGACAAACAAACAAACACATAAATGTGGAGAGAAGGGCAGTGCGCGCAGGAGCAAAGGTAAACAGCAGACAGACCTGAATCCTTATCTTTACAAGGTCGACCTCAGAACTTTGTTCAGTTTGTCTCGGTGACGGATAATGGAAGGAAGGGCAGGCAACTGGTCGACTTCATTTTAATAAACAAATAAAAAATAAGATAAACTCTCAGGAATAGATAAATAATAACAAAAAAATTATAAAGTGGAGAAAGCGAGAGCGCCCGAATGCACTCAAGCTAACACAAACAGCACAGCACGATGCGTATTTTTTTTTAAATTGACAAAATAAATCAAAAATAAATCAAAAATAAAAATAAGTGGAAAAGGCGAGAGTGCGCGATCATACAGGAGCAAAGACAAGCAGCGCAGCTTGATGCGTAGTAAAAAAAATAATAAATAGACAACTGGTCGACCTCATTAGAAATAAAATCCCAAAAGATTAGATAGACAAACAAACAAACACATAATTGTAGAGAGAAGGGCAGTGCGCGCAGGAGCAAAGGTAAACAGCAGACAGACCTGAATCCTTATCTTTACAAGGTCGACCTCAGAACTTTGTTCAGTTTGTCTCGGTGACGGATAATGGAAGGAAGGGCAGGCAACTGGTCGACTTCATTTAAAAAAACAAATAAAAAATAAGATAAACTCTCAGGAATAGATAAATAACAACAAGAAAATTGTAAAGTGGAGAAAGCGAGAGCGCGCGAATGCACTCAAGCAAACACAAACAGCACAGCACGATGCGTATTTTTTTAAAAAATTGAGAAAATAAATCAAAAATAAAAATAAGTGGAAAAGGCGAGTGAACGCGAGCACACAGGAGCAAAGACAAGCAGCGCAGCTTGATGCGTAGTAAAAAAAATAATAAATAGACAACTGGTCGACCTCAATAGAAATAAAAACCCAAAAGATTAGATAGAAAAAGAAACAAACACATAAATGTGGAGAGAAGGGCAGTGCGCGCAGGAGCAAATGTAAACAGCAGACAGACCTGAATCCTTATCTTTACAAGGTCGACCTCAGAACTTTGTTCAGTTTGTCTCGGTGACGGATAATGGAAGGAAGGGCAGGCAACTGGTCGACTTCATTTAAATAAACAAATAAAAAATAAGATAAACTCTCAGGAATAGATGAATAATACCAAAAAAATTGTAAAGTGGAGAAAACGAGAGCGCGCGAATGCACTCAAGCAAACACAAACAGCACAGCACGATGCGTATTTTTTTTTAAATTGAAAAAATAAATCAAAAATAAAAATAAGTGGAAAAGGCGAGAGTGCGCGAGCACACAGGAGCAAAGACAAGCAGCGCAGCTTGATGCGTAGTAAAAAAAAATAATAAATAGACAACTGTTCGACCTCATTAGAAATAAAAACCCAAAAGATTAGATAGACAAACAAACAAACACATAAATGTGGAGAGAAGTGCAGTGCGCGCAGGAGCAAAGTTAAACAGCAGACAGACCTGAATCCTTATCTTTACAAGGTCGACCTCAGAACTTTGTTCAGTTTGTCTCGGTGACGGATAATGGAAGGAAGGGTAGGCAACTGGTCGACTTCATTTAAATAAACAAATAAAAAATAAGATAAACTCTCAGGAATAGATAAATAATAACAAAAACATTGTAAAGTGGAGAAAGCGAGAGCGCGCGAATACACTCAGGCAAACACAAACAGCACAGCACGATGCGTATTTTTTTTAATTGACAAAATAAATCAAAAATAAATCAAAAATAAAAATAAGTGGAAAAGGCGAGAGTGCGCGAGCACACAGGAGCAAAGACAAGCAGTGCAGCTTGATGCGTAGTAAAAAAAATAATAAATAGACAACTGGTCGACCTCATTATAAATAAAAACCCAAAAGATTAGATAGACAAACAAACAAACACATAAATGTGGAGAGAAGGGCAGTGCGGGCAGGAGCAAAGGTAAACAGCAGACAGACCTGAATCCTTATCGTTACAAGGTCGACCTCAGAACTTTGTTCAGTTTGTCTCGGTGACGGATAATGGAAGGAAGGGCAGGCAACTGGTCGACTTCATTTAAATAAACAAATAAAAAATAAGTTAAACTCTAAGGAATAGATAAATAATAACAAAAAACTTGTAAAGTGGAGAAAGCGAGAGCGCGCGAATGCACTCAAGCAAACACAAACAGCACAGCACGATGCGTATTTTTTTTAAAATTGACAAAATAAATCAAAAATAAAAATAAGTGGAAAAGGCGAGAGTGCGCTTGCACACAGGAGCAAAGACAAGCAGCGCAGCTTGATGCGTAGTAAAAAAAAATAATAAATAGACAACTGTCGACCTCATTAGAAATAAAAACCCAAAAGATTAGATAGACAAACAAACAAACACATAAATGTGGAGAGAAGGGCAGTGCGCGCAGGAGCAAAGGTAAACAGCAGACAGACCTGAATCCTTATCTTTACAAGGTCGACCTCAGAACTTTGTTCAGTTTGTCTCGGTGACGGATAATGGAAGGAAGGGCAGGCAACAGGTCGACTTCATTTAAATAAACAAATAAAAAATAAGATAAACTCTCAGGAATAGATAAATAATAACAAAAAAATTGTAAAGTGGAGAAAGCGAGAGCGCGCGAATGCACTCAAGCAAACACAAACAGCACAGCACGATGCGTATTTTTTTTTAAAATTGAAAAAATAAATCAAAAATAAAAATAAGTGGAAAAGGCGAGAGTGCGCGAGCACACAGGAGCAAAGACAAGCAGCGCAGCTTGATGCGTAGTAAAAAAAATAATAAATAGACAACTGTTCGACCTCATTAGAAATAAAAACCCAAAAGATTAGATAGACAAAGAAACAAACACATAAATGTGGAGAGAAGGGCAGTGCGCGCAGGAGCAAAGGTAAACAGCAGACAGACCTGAATCCTTATCTTTACAAGGTCGACCTCAGAACTTTGTTCAGTTTGTCTCGGTGACGGATAATGGAAGGAAGGGCAGGCAACTGGTCGACTTCATTTAAATAAACAAATAAAAAATAAGATAAACTCTCAGGAATAGATAAATAATAACAAAAAAATTGTAAAGTGGATAAAGCGAGAGCGCGCGAATGCACTCAAGCAAACACAAACAGCACAGCACGATGCGTATTTTTTTTAAATTGACAAAATAAATCAAAAATAAAAATAAGTGGAAAAGGCGAGAGTGCGCGAGCACACAGGAGCAAAGACAAGCAGCGCAGCTTGATGCGTAGTAAAAAAAATAATAAATAGACAACCGGTCGACCTCATTAGAAATAAAAACCCAAAAGATTAGATAGACAAACAAACAAACACATACTTGTGGAGAGAAGGGTAGTGCGCCCAGGAGCAAAGGTAAACAGCAGACAGACCTGAATCCTTATCTTTACAAGGTCGACCTCAGAACTTTGTTCAGTTTGTCTCGGTGACGGATAATGGAAGGAAGGGCAGGCAACTGGTCGACTTCATTTAAATAAACAAATAAAAAATGAGATAAACTCTCAGGAATAGATAAATAATAACAAAAAAATTGTAAAGTGGAGAAAGAGAGAGCGCGCGAATGCACTCAAGCAAACACAAACAGCACAACACGATGCGTATTTTTTTTAAATTGACAAAATAAATCAAAAATAAATCAAAAATAAAAATAAGTGGGAAAGGCGAGAGTGCGCGAGCACACAGGAGCAAAGACAAGCAGCGCAGCTTGATGCGTAGTAAAAAAAATAATAAATAGACAACTGGTCGACCTCATTAGAAATAAAAACCCAAAAGATTAGATAGACAAACAAACAAACACATAAATGTGGAGAGAAGGGCAGTGCGCGCAGGAGCAAAGGTAAACAGCAGACAGACCTGAATCCTTATCTTTACAAGGTCGACCTCAGAACTTTGTTCAGTTTGTCTCGGTGACGGATAATGGAAGGAAGGGCAGGCAACTGGTCGACTTCATTTTAATAAACAAATAAAAAATAAGATAAACTCTCAGGAATAGATAAATAATAACAAAAAAATTATAAAGTGGAGAAAGCGAGAGCGCCCGAATGCACTCAAGCTAACACAAACAGCACAGCACGATGCGTATTTTTTTTAAATTGACAAAATAAATCAAAAATAAATCAAAAATAAAAATAAGTGGAAAAGGCGAGTGAGCGCGAGCACACAGGAGCAAAGACAAGCAGCGCAGCTTGATGCGTAGTAAAAAAAATAATAAATAGACAACTGGTCGACCTCAATAGAAATAAAAACCCAAAAGATTAGATAGAAAAAGAAACAAACACATAAATGTGGAGAGAAGGGCAGTGCGCACAGGAGCAAATGTAAACAGCAGACAGACCTGAATCCTTATCTTTACAAGGTCGACCTCAGAACTTTGTTCAGTTTGTCTCGGTGACGGATAATGGAAGGAAGGGCAGGCAACTGGTCGACTTCATTTAAATAAACAAATAAAAAATAAGATAAACTCTCAGGAATAGATGAATAATACCAAAAAAATTGTAAAGTGGAGAAAGCGAGAGCGCGCGAATGCACTCAAGCAAAGACAAACAGCACAGCACGATGCGTATTTTTTTTTTAAATTGAAAAAAATAAATCAAAAATAAAAATAAGTGGAAAAGGCGAGAGTGCGCGAGCACACAGGAGCAAAGACAAGCAGCGCAGCTTGATGCGTAGTAAAAAAAAATAATAAATAGACAACTGGTCGACCTCATTAGAAATAAAAACCCAAAAGATTAGATAGACAAACAAACAAACACATAAATGTGGAGAGAAGGGCAGTGCGCGCAGGAGCAAAGGTAAACAGCAGACAGACCTGAATCCTTATCTTTACAAGATCGACCTCAGAACTTTGTTCAGTTTGTCTCGGTGACGGATAATGGAAGGAAGGGCAGGCAACTGGTCGACTTCATTTAAATAAACAAATAAAAAATAAGATAAACTCTCAGGAATAGATAAATAATAAAAAAAATTGTAAAGTGGAGAAAGCGAGAGCGCGCGAATGCACTCAAGCAAACACAAACAGCACAGAACGATGCGTATTTTTTTAAAAATTGACAAAATAAATCAAAAAGAAATCAAAAATAAAAATAAGTGGAAAAGGCGAGAGTGCACGAGCACACAGGAGCAAAGACAAGCAGCGCAGCTTGATGCGTAGTAAAAAAAATAATAAATAGACAACTGGTCGACCTCATTAGAAATAAAAACCCAAAAGATTAGATAGACAAACAAACAAACACATAAATGTGGAGAGAAGGGCAGTGCGCGCAGGAGCAAAGTTAAACAGCAGACAGACCTGAATCCTTATCTTTACAAGGTCGACCTCAGATCTTTGTTCAGTTTGTCTCGGTGACGGATAATGGAAGGAAGGGAAGGCAACTGGTCGACTTCATTTAAATAAACAAATAAAAAATAAGATAAACTCTCAGGAATAGATAAATAATAACAAAAACATTGTAAAGTGGAGAAAGCGAGAGCGCGCGAATGCACTCAGGCAAACACAAACAGCACAGCACGATGCGTATTTTTTTTTTAATTGACAAAATAAATCAAAAATAAATCAAAAATAAAAATAAGTGGAAAAGGCGAGAGTGCGCGAGCACACAGGAGCAAAGACAAGCAGTGCAGCTTGATGCGTAGTAAAAAAAATAATAAATAGACAACTGGTCGACCTCATTAGAAATAAAAACCCAAAAGATTAGATAGACAAACAAACAAACACATAAATGTGGAGAGAAGGGCAGTGCGGGCAGGAGCAAAGGTAAACAGCAGACAGACCTGAATCCTTATCTTTACAAGGTCGACCTCAGAACTTTGTTCAGTTTGTCTCGGTGACGGATAATGGAAGGAAGGGCAGGCAACTGGTCGACTTCATTTAAATAAACAAATAAAAATAAGTTAAACTCTAAGGAATAGATAAATAATAACAAAAAAATTGTAAAGTGGAGAAAGCGAGAGCGCGCGAATGCACTCAAGCAAACACAAACAGCACAGCACGATGCGTATTTTTTTTTAAAATTGACAAAATAAATCAAAAATAAAAATAAGTGGAAAAGGCGAGAGTGCGCTTGCACACAGGGCAAAGACAAGCAGCGCAGCTTGATGCGTAGTAAAAAAAAATAATAAATAGACAACTGGTCGACCTCATTAGAAATAAAAACCCAAAAGATTAGATAGACAAAGAAACAAACACATAAATGTGGAGAGAAGGGCAGTGCGCGCAGGAGCAAAGGTAAACAGCAGACAGACCTGAATCCTTATCTTTACAAGGTCGACCTCAGAACTTTGTTCAGTTTGTCTCGGTGACGGATAATGGAAGGAAGGGCAGGCAACTGGTCGACTTCATTTAAATAAACAAATAAAAAATGAGATAAACTCTCAGGAATAGATAAATAATAACAAAAAAATTGTAAAGTGGAGAAAGAGAGAGCGCGCGAATGCACTCAAGCAAACACAAACAGCACAACACGATGCGTATTTTTTTTAAATTGACAAAATAAATCAAAAATAAATCAAAAATAAAAATAAGTGGAAAAGGCGAGAGTGCACGAGCACACAGGAGCAAACACAAGCTGCGCAGCTTGATGCGTAGTAAAAAAAATAATAAATAGACAACTGGTCGACCTCATCAGAAATAAAAACCCAAAAGATTAGATAGACAAAGAAACAAACACATAAATGTGGAGAGAAGGGCAGTGCGCGCAGGAGCAAAGGTAAACAGCAGACAGACCTGAATCCTTATCTTTACAAGGTCGACCTCACAACTTTGTTCAGTTTGTCTCGGTGACAGATAATGGAAGGAAGGGCAGGCAACTGGTCGACTTCATTTAAATAAACAAATAAAAAATAAGATAAACTCTCAGGAATAGATAAATAATAACAAAAAAATTGTAAAGTGGAGAAAGCGAGAGCGCGCGAATGCACTCAAGCAAACACAAACAGCACAGCACGATGCGTATTTTTTTTTAAAATTGACAAAATAAATCAAAAATAAATCAAAAATAAAAATAAGTGGGAAAGGCAGAGTGCGCGAGCACACAGGAGCAAAGACAAGCAGCGCAGCTTGATGCGTAGTAAAAAAAATAATAAATAGACAACTGGTCGACCTCAATAGAAATAAAAACCCAAAAGATTAGATAGAAAAAGAAACAAACACATAAATGTGGAGAGAAGGGCAGTGCGCGCAGGAGCAAATGTAAACAGCAGACAGACCTGAATCCTTATCTTTACAAGGTCGACCTCAGAACTTTGTTCAGTTTGTCTCGGTGACGGATAATGGAAGGAAGGGCAGGCAACTGGTCGACTTCATTTAAATAAACAAATAAAAAATAAGAAAAACTCTCAGGAATAGATGAATAATAACAAAAAAATTGTAAAGTGGAGAAAGCGAGAGCGCGCGAATGCACTCAAGCAAACACAAACAGCACAGCACGATGCGTATTTTTTTTAAAATTGACAAAATAAATCAAAAATAAAAATAAGTGGAAAAGGCGAGAGTGCGCTTGCACACAGGAGCAAAGACAAGTAGCGCAGCTTGATGCGTAGTAAAAAAAAATAATCAATAGACAACTGGTCGACCTCATTAGAAATAAAAACCCAAAAGATTAGATAGACAAACAAACAAACACATAAATGTGGAGAGAAGGGCAGTGCGCGCAGGAGCAAAGGTAAACAGCAGACAGACCTGAATCCTTATCTTTACAAGGTCGACCTCAGAACTTTGTTCAGTTTGTCTCGGTGACGGATAATGGAAGGAAGGGCAGGCAACTGGTCGACTTCATTTAAATAAACAAATAAAAATTGAGATAAACTCTCAGGAATAGATAAATAATAACAAAAAAATTGTAAAGTGGAGAAAGAGAGAGCGCGCGAATGCACTCAAGCAAACACAAACAGCACAACACGATGCGTATTTTTTTTAAATTGACAAAATAAATCAAAAATAAATCAAAAATAAAAATAAGTGGAAAAGGCGAGAGTGCGCGAGCACACAGGAGCAAACACAAGCTGCGCAGCTTGATGCGTAGTAAAAAAAATAATAAATAGACAACTGGTCGACCTCATTAGAAATAAAAACCCAAAAGATTAGATAGACAAAGAAACAAACACATAAATGTGGAGAGAAGGGCAGTGCGCGCAGGAGCAAAGGTAAACAGCAGACAGACCTGAATCCTTATCTTTACAAGGTCGACCTCACAACTTTGTTCAGTTTGTCTCGGTGACAGATAATGGAAGGAAGGGCAGGCAACTGGTCGACTTCATTTAAATAAACAAATAAAAAATAAGATAAACTCTCAGGAATAGATAAATAATAACAAAAAAATTGTAAAGTGGAGAAAGCGAGAGCGCGCGAATGCACTCAAGCAAACACAAACAGCACAGCACGATGCGTATTTTTTTTTAAAATTGACAAAATAAATCAAAAATAAATCAAAAATAAAAATAAGTGGGAAAGGCGAGAGTGCGCGAGCACACAGGAGCAAAGACAAGCAGCGCAGCTTGATGCGTAGTAAAAAAAATAATAAATAGACAACTGGTCGACCTCATTAGAAATAAAAACCCAAAAGATTAGATAGACAAACAAACAAACACATAAATGTGGAGAGAAGGGCAGTGCACGCAGGAGCAAAGGTAAACAGCAGACAGACCTGAATCCTTATCTTTACAAGGTCGACCTCAGAACTTTGTTCAGTTTGTCTCGGTGACGGATAATGGAAGGAAGGGCAGGCAACTGGTCGACTTCATTTTAATAAACAAATAAAAAATAAGATAAACTCTCAGGAATAGATAAATAATAACAAAAAAATTATAAAGTGGAGAAAGCGAGAGCGCCCGAATGCACTCAAGCTAACACAAACAGCACAGCACGATGCGTATTTTTTTTAAATTGACAAAATAAATCAAAAATAAATCAAAAATAAAAATAAGTGGAAAAGGCGAGAGTGCGCGAGCATACAGGAGCAAAGACAAGCAGCGCAGCTTGATGCGTAGTAAAAAAAATAATAAATAGACAACTGGTCGACCTCATTAGAAATAAAATCCCAAAAGATTAGATAGACAAACAAACAAACACATAATTGTGGAGAGAAGGGCAGTGCGCGCAGGAGCAAAGGTAAACAGCAGACAGACCTGAATCCTTATCTTTACAAGGTCGACCTCAGAACTTTGTTCAGTTTGTCTCGGTGACGGATAATGGAAGGAAGGGAAGGCAACTGGTCGACTTCATTTAAAAAAACAAATAAAAAATAAGATAAACTCTCAGGAATAGATAAATAACAACAAAAAAATTGTAAAGTGGAGAAAGCGAGAGCGCGCGAATGCACTCAAGCAAACACAAACAGCACAGCACGATGCGTATTTTTTTAAAAATTGACAAAATAAATCAAAAAGAAATCAAAAATAAAAATAAGTGGAAAAGGCGAGAGTGCACGAGCACACAGGAGCAAAGACAAGCAGCGCAGCTTGATGCGTAGTAAAAAAAATAATAAATAGACAACTGGTCGACCTCATTAGAAATAAAAACCCAAAAGATTAGATAGACAAACAAACAAACACATAAATGTGGAGAGAAGGGCAGTGCGCGCAGGAGCAAAGGTAAACAGCAGACAGACCTGAATCCTTATCTTTACAAGGTCGAACTCAGAACTTTGTTCAGTTTGTCTCGGTGACGGATAATGGAAGGAAGGGCAGGCAACTGGTCGACTTCATTTAAATAAACAAATAAAAAATAAGATAAACTCTCAGGAATAGATAAATAATAACAAAAAAATTGTAAAGTGGAGAAAGCGAGAGCGCGAGAATGCACTCAAGCAAACACAAACAGCACAGCACGATGCGTATTTTTTTTAAAATTGACAAAATAAATCAAAAATAAAAATAAGTGGAAAAGGCGAGAGTTCGCGATCACACAGGAGCAAAGACAAGCAGCGCAGCTTGATGCGTAGTAAAAAAAATAATAAATAGACAACTGGTCGACCTCATTAGAAATAAAAACACAAAAGATTAAATAGACAAACAAACAAACACATAAATGTGGAGAGAAGGGCAGTGCGCGCAGGAGCAAAGGTAAACAGCAGACAGACCTGAATCCTTATCTTTACAAGGTCGACCTCAGAACTTTGTTCAGTTTGTCTCGGTGACGGATAATGGAAGGAAGGGCAGGCAACTGGTCGACTTCATTTAAATAAACAAATAAAAAATAAGATAAACTCTCAGGAATAGATAAATAATAACAAAAAATTGTAAAGTGGAGAAAGAGAGAGCGCGCGAATGCACTCAAGCAAACACAAACACCACAGCACGATGCGTATTTTTTTTTTAAATTGACAAAATAAATCAAAAATAAAAATAAGTGGAAAAGGCGAGAGTGCGCGAGCACACAGGAGCAAAGACAAGCAGCGCAGCCTCATGCGTAGTAAAAAAAATAATAAATAGACAACTGGTCGACCTCATTAGAAATAAAAACCCAAAAGATAAGATAGACAAACAAACAAACACATAAATGTGGAAAGAAGGGCAGTTCGCGCAGGAGCAAAGGTAAACAGCAGACAGACCTGAATCCTTATCTTTACAAGGACGACCTCAGAACTTTGTTCAGTTTGTCTCGGTGACGGATAATGGAAGGAAGGGCAGGCAACTGGTCGACTTCATTTAAATAAACAAATAAAAAATAAGATAAACTCACAGGAATAGATAAATAATAACAAAAAAATTGTAAAGTGGAGAAAGCGAGAGCGCGCGAATGCACTCAAGCAAACACAAACAGCACAGCACGATGCGTATTTTTTTTTTAAATTGAGAAAATAAATCAAAAATAAAAATAAGTGGAAAAGGCGAGTGTGCGCGAGCACACAGGAGCAAAGACAAGCAGCGCAGCTTGATGCGTAGTAACAAAAATAATAAATAGACAACTGGTCGACCTCAATAGAAATAAAAACCCAAAAGATTAGATAGACAAAGAAACAAACACATAAATGTGGAGAGAAGGGCAGTCCGCGCAGGAGCAAAGGTAAACAGCAGACAGACCTGAATCCTTATCTTTACAAGGTCGACCTCAGAACTTTGTTCAGTTTCTCTCGGTGACGGATAATGGAAGGAAGGGCAGGCAACTGGTCGACTTCATTTAAATAAACAAATAAAAAATAAGATAAACTCTCAGGAATAGATAAATAATAACAAAAAAATTGTAAAGTGGAGAAAGCGAGAGCGCGCGAATGCACTCAAGCAAACACAAACAGCACAGCACGATGCGTATTTTTTTTTAAAATTGACAAAATAAATCAAAAATAAAAATAAGTGGAAAAGGCGAGAGTGCGCTTGCACACAGGAGCAAAGACAAGCAGCGCAGCTTGATGCGTAGTAAAAAAAAATAATAAATAGACAACTGGTCGACCTCATTAGAAATAAAAACCCAAAAGATTAGATAGACAAACAAACAAACACATAAATGTGGAGAGAAGGGCAGTGCGCGCAGGAGCAAAGGTAAACAGCAGACAGACCTGAATCCTTATCTTTACAAGGTCGACCTCAGAACTTTGTTCAGTTTCTCTCGGTGACGGATAATGGAAGGAAGGGCAGGCAAGTGGTCGACTTCATTTAAATAAACAAATAAAAAATAAGATAAACTCTCAGGAATAGATAAATAATAACAAAAAAATTGTAAAGTGGGGAAAGCGAGAGCGCGCGAATGCACTCAAGCAAACACAAACAGCAAGGACGATGCGTATTTTTTTAAAAATTGACAAAATAAATCAAAAATAAATCAAAAATAAAAATAAGTGGAAAAGGCGAGAGTGCGCGAGCATGCAGGAGCAAAGACAAGCAGCGCAGCTTGATGCGTAGTAAAAAAAATAATAAATAGACAACTGGTCGACCTCATTAGAAATAAAAACCCAAAAGATTAGATAGACAAACAAACAAACACATAAATGTGGAGAGAAGGGCAGTGCGCGCAGGAGCAAAGGTAATCAGCAGACAGACCTGAATCCTTATCTTTACAAGGTCGACCTCAGAACTTTGTTCAGTTTGTCTCGGTGACGGATAATGGAAGGAAGGGTAGGCAACTGGTCGACTTCATTTAAATAAACAAATAAAAAATAAGATAAACTCTCAGGAGTGGATAAATAATAACAAAAAATTGTAAAGTGGAGAAAGCGAGAGCGCGCGAATGCACTCAAGCAAACACAAACAGCACAGCACGATGCGTATTTTTTTTTAAATTGACAAAATAAATCAAAAATAAATCAAAAATAAAAATAAGTGGAAAAGGCGAGAGTGCGCGAGCACACAGGAGCAAACACAAGCTGCGCAGCTTGATGCGTAGTAAAAAAATAATAAATAGACAACTGGTCGACCTCATTAGAAATAAAAACCCAAAAGATTAGATATACAAACAAACAAACACATAAATGTGGAGAGAAGGGCAGTGCGCGCAGGAGCAAAGGTAAACAGCAGACAGACCTGAATCCTTATCTTTACAAGGTCGACCTCACAACTTTGTTCAGTTTGTCTCGGTGACAGATAATGGAAGGAAGAGCAGGCAACTGGTCGACTTCATTTAAATAATCAAATAAAAAATAAGATAAACTCTCAGGAATAGATAAATAATAACAAAAAAATTGTAAAGTGGAGAAAGCGAGAGCGCGCGAATGGACTCAAGCAAACACAAACAGCACAGCACGATGCGTATTTTTTTTAAAATTGACAAAATAAATCAAAAATAAATCAAAAATAAAAATAAGTGGGAAAGGCGAGAGTGCGCGAGCACACAGGAGCAAAGACAAGCAGCGCAGCTTGATGCGTAGTAAAAAAAAATAATAAATAGACAACTGGTCGACCTCATTAGAAATAAAAACCCAATAGATTAGATAGACAAACAAACAAACACATAAATGTGGAGAGAAGGGCAGTGCGCGCAGGAGCAAAGGTAAACAGCAGACAGACCTGAATCCTTATCTTTACAAGGTCGACCTCAGAACTTTGTTCAGTTTGTCTCGGTGACGGATAATGGAAGGAAGGGCAGGCAACTGGTCGACTTCATTTTAATAAACAAATAAAAAATAAGATAAACTCTCAGGAATAGATAAATAATAACAAAAAAATTGTAAAGTGGAGAAAGCGAGAGTGCGCGAATGCACTCAAGCAAACACAAACAGCACAGCACGATGCGTATTTTTTTTTTAAAATGAAAAAATAAATCAAAAATAAAAATAAGTGGAAAAGGCGAGAGTGCGCGAGCACACAGGAGCAAAGACAAGCAGCGCAGCTTGATGCGTAGTAAAAAAAATAATAAATAGACAACTGGTCGACCTCATTAGAAATAAAAACCCAAAAGATTAGATAGACAAAGAAACAAACACATAAATGTGGAGAGAAGGGCAGTGCGCGCAGGAGCAAAGGTAAACAGCAGACAGACCTGAATCCTTATCTTTACAAGGTCGACCTCAGAACTTTGTTCAGTTTGTCTCGGTGACGGATAATGGAAGGAAGGGCAGGCAACTGGTCGACTTCATTTAAATAAACAAATAAAAAATAAGATAAACTCTCAGGAATAGATAAATAATAACAAAAAAAATTGTAAAGTGCAGAAAGCGAGAGCGCGCGAATGCACTCAAGCAAACACAAACAGCACAGCACGATGCGTATTTTTTTTTAAAATTGACAAAATAAATCAAAAATAAAAATAAGTGGAAAAGGCGAGAGTGCGCGAGCACACAGGAGCAAAGACAAGCAGCGCAGCTTGATGCGTAGTAAAAAAAATAATAAATAGACAACTGGTCGACCTCATTATAAATAAAAACCCAAAAGATTAGATAGACAAACAAACAAACACATAAATGTGGAGAGAAGGGCAGTGCGCGCAGGAGCAAAGGTAAACAGCAGACAGACCTGAATCCTTATCTTTACAAGGTCGACCTCAGAACTTTGTTCAGTTTCTCTCGGTGACGGATAATGGAAGGGAAGGGCAGGCAACTGGTCGACTTCATTTAAATAAACAAATAAAAAATAAGATAAACTCTCAGGAATAGATAAATAATAAAAAAAATTGTAAAGTGGAGAAAGCGAGAGCGCGCGAATGCACTCAAGCAAACACAAACAGCACAGAACGATGCGTATTTTTTTAAAAATTGACAAAATAAATCAAAAAGAAATCAAAAATAAAAATAAGTGGAAAAGGCGAGAGTGCACGAGCACACAGGACCAAAGACAAGCAGCGCAGATTGATGCGTAGTAAAAAAAATAATAAATAGACAACTGGTCGACCTCATTAGAAATAAAAACCCAAAAGATTAGATAGACAAACAAACAAACACATAAATGTGGAGAGAAGGGCAGTGCGCGCAGGAGCAAAGTTTAAACAGCAGACAGACCTGAATCCTTATCTTTACAAGGTCGACCTCAGATCTTGTTCAGTTTGTCTCGGTGACGGATAATGGAAGGAAGGGTAGGCAACTGGTCGACTTCATTTAAATAAACAAATAAAAAATAAGATAAACTCTCAGGAATAGATAAATAATAACAAAAACATTGTAAAGTGGAGAAAGCGAGAGCGCGCGAATGCACTCAGGCAAACACAAACAGCACAGCACGATGCGTATTTTTTTTTAATTGACAAAATAAATCAAAAATAAATCAAAAATAAAAATAAGTGGAAAAGGCGAGAGTGCGCAAGCACACAGGAGCAAAGACAAGCAGTGCAGCTTGATGCGTAGTAAAAAAAATAATAAATAGACAACTGGTCGACCTCATTAGAAATAAAAACCCAAAAGATTAGATAGACAAACAAACAAACACATAAATGTGGAGAGAAGGGCAGTGCGCGCAGGAGCAAAGGTAAACAGCAGACAGACCTGAATCCTTATCTTTACAAGGTCGACCTCAGAACTTTGTTCAGTTTGTCTCGGTGACGGATAATGGAAGGAAGGGGCAGCAACTGGTCGACTTCATTTTAATAAACAAATAAAAAATAAGATAAACTCTCAGGAATAGATAAATAATAACAAAAAAATTATAAAGTGGAGAAAGCGAGAGCGCCCGAATGCACTCAAGCTAACACAAACAGCACAGCACGATGCGTATTTTTTTTTAAATTGACAAAATAAATCAAAAATAAATCAAAAATAAAAATAAGTGGAAAAGGCGAGAGTGCGCGATCATACAGGAGCAAAGACAAGCAGCGCAGCTTGATGCGTAGTAAAAAAAATAATAAATAGACAACTGGTCGACCTCATTAGAAATAAAATCCCAAAAGATTAGATAGACAAACAAACAAACACATAATTGTAGAGAGAAGGGCAGTGCGCGCAGGAGCAAAGGTAAACAGCAGACAGACCTGAATCCTTATCTTTACAAGGTCGACCTCAGAACTTTGTTCAGTTTGTCTCGGTGACGGATAATGGAAGGAAGGGCAGGCAACTGGTCGACTTCATTTAAAAAAACAAATAAAAAATAAGATAACTCTCAGGAATAGATAAATAACAACAAGAAAATTGTAAAGTGGAGAAAGCGAGAGCGCGCGAATGCACTCAAGCAAACACAAACAGCACAGCACGATGCGTATTTTTTTAAAAAATTGAGAAAATAAATCAAAAATAAAAATAAGTGGAAAAGGCGAGTGAACGCGAGCACACAGGAGCAAAGACAAGCAGCGCAGCTTGATGCGTAGTAAAAAAAATAATAAATAGACAACTGGTCGACCTCAATAGAAATAAAAACCCAAAAGATTAGATAGAAAAAGAAACAAACACATAAATGTGGAGAGAAGGGCAGTGCGCGCAGGAGCAAATGTAAACAGCAGACAGACCTGAATCCTTATCTTTACAAGGTCGACCTCAGAACTTTGTTCAGTTTGTCTCGGTGACGGATAATGGAAGGAAGGGCAGGCAACTGGTCGACTTCATTTAAATAAACAAATAAAAAATAAGATAAACTCTCAGGAATAGATGAATAATACCAAAAAAATTGTAAAGTGGAGAAAACGAGAGCGCGCGAATGCACTCAAGCAAACACAAACAGCACAGCACGATGCGTATTTTTTTTTAAATTGAAAAAATAAATCAAAAATAAAAATAAGTGGAAAAGGCGAGAGTGCGCGAGCACACAGGAGCAAAGACAAGCAGCGCAGCTTGATGCGTAGTAAAAAAAAATAATAAATAGACAACTGTTCGACCTCATTAGAAATAAAAACCCAAAAGATTAGATAGACAAACAAACAAACACATAAATGTGGAGAGAAGTGCAGTGCGCGCAGGAGCAAAGTTAAACAGCAGACAGACCTGAATCCTTATCTTTACAAGGTCGACCTCAGAACTTTGTTCAGTTTGTCTCGGTGACGGATAATGGAAGGAAGGGTAGGCAACTGGTCGACTTCATTTAAATAAACAAATAAAAAATAAGATAAACTCTCAGGAATAGATAAATAATAAACAAAAACATTGTAAAGTGGAGAAAGCGAGAGCGCGCGAATACACTCAGGCAAACACAAACAGCACAGCACGATGCGTATTTTTTTTTAATTGACAAAATAAATCAAAAATAAATCAAAAATAAAAATAAGTGAAAAGGCGAGAGTGCGCGAGACACAGGAGCAAAGACAAGCAGTGCAGCTTGATGCGTAGTAAAAAAAATAATAAATAGACAACTGGTCGACCTCATTATAAATAAAAACCCAAAAGATTAGATAGACAAACAAACAAACACATAAATGTGGAGAGAAGGGCAGTGCGGGCAGGAGCAAAGGTAAACAGCAGACAGACCTGAATCCTTATCGTTACAAGGTCGACCTCAGAACTTTGTTCAGTTTGTCTCGGTGACGGATAATGGAAGGAAGGGCAGGCAACTGGTCGACTTCATTTAAATAAACAAATAAAAAATAAGTTAAACTCTAAGGAATAGATAAATAATAACAAAAAACTTGTAAAGTGGAGAAAGCGTGAGCGCGCGAATGCACTCAAGCAAACACAAACAGCACAGCACGATGCGTATTTTTTTTAAAATTGACAAAATAAATCAAAAATAAAAAATAAGTGGAAAAGGCGAGAGTGCGCTTGCACACAGGAGCAAAGACAAGCAGCGCAGCTTGATGCGTAGTAAAAAAAAATAATAAATAGACAACTGGTCGACCTCATTAGAAATAAAAACCCAAAAGATTAGATAGACAAACAAACAAACACATAAATGTGGAGAGAAGGGCAGTGCGCGCAGGAGCAAAGGTAAACAGCAGACAGACCTGAATCCTTATCTTTACAAGGTCGACCTCAGAACTTTGTTCAGTTTGTCTCGGTGACGGATAATGGAAGGAAGGGCAGGCAACAGGTCGACTTCATTTAAATAAACAAATAAAAAATAAGATAAACTCTCAGGAATAGATAAATAATAACAAAAAAAATTGTAAAGTGGAGAAAGCGAGAGCGCGCGAATGCACTCAAGCAAACACAAACAGCACAGCACGATGCGTATTTTTTTTTAAAATTGAAAAAATAAATCAAAAATAAAAATAAGTGGAAAAGGCGAGAGTGCGCGAGCACACAGGAGCAAAGACAAGCAGCGCAGCTTGATGCGTAGTAAAAAAAATAATAAATAGACAACTGTTCGACCTCATTAGAAATAAAAACCCAAAAGATTAGATAGACAAAGAAACAAACACATAAATGTGGAGAGAAGGGCAGTGCGCGCAGGAGCAAAGGTAAACAGCAGACAGACCTGAATCCTTATCTTTACAAGGTCGACCTCAGAACTTTGTTCAGTTTGTCTCGGTGACGGATAATGGAAGGAAGGGCAGGCAACTGGTCGACTTCATTTAAATAAACAAATAAAAAATAAGATAAACTCTCAGGAATAGATAAATAATAACAAAAAAATTGTAAAGTGGATAAAGCGAGAGCGCGCGAATGCACTCAAGCAAACACAAACAGCACAGCACGATGCGTATTTTTTTTAAATTGACAAAATAAATCAAAAATAAAAATAAGTGGAAAAGGCGAGAGTGCGCGAGCACACAGGAGCAAAGACAAGCAGCGCAGCTTGATGCGTAGTAAAAAAAATAATAAATAGACAACCGGTCGACCTCATTAGAAATAAAAACCCAAAGATTAGATAGACAAACAAACAAACACATAATTGTGGAGAGAAGGGTAGTGCGCCCAGGAGCAAAGGTAAACAGCAGACAGACCTGAATCCTTATCTTTACAAGGTCGACCTCAGAACTTTGTTCAGTTTGGTCTCGGTGACGGATAATGGAAGGAAGGGCAGGCAACTGGTCGACTTCATTTAAATAAACAAATAAAAAATGAGATAAACTCTCAGGAATAGATAAATAATAACAAAAAAATTGTAAAGTGGAGAAAGAGAGAGCGCGCGAATGCACTCAAGCAAACACAAACAGCACAACACGATGCGTATTTTTTTTAAATTGACAAAATAAATCAAAAATAAATCAAAAATAAAAATAAGTGGGAAAGGCGAGAGTGCGCGAGCACACAGGAGCAAAGACAAGCAGCGCAGCTTGATGCGTAGTAAAAAAAATAATAAATAACAACTGGTCGACCTCATTAGAAATAAAAACCCAAAAGATTAGATAGACAAACAAACAAACACATAAATGTGGAGAGAAGGGCAGTGCGCGCAGGAGCAAAGGTAAACAGCAGACAGACCTGAATCCTTATCTTTACAAGGTCGACCTCAGAACTTTGTTCAGTTTGTCTCGGTGACGGATAATGGAAGGAAGGGCAGGCAACTGGTCGACTTCATTTTAATAAACAAATAAAAAATAAGATAAACTCTCAGGAATAGATAAATAATAACAAAAAAATTATAAAGTGGAGAAAGCGAGAGCGCCCGAATGCACTCAAGCTAACACAAACAGCACAGCACGATGCGTATTTTTTTTAAATTGACAAAATAAATCAAAAATAAATCAAAAATAAAAATAAGTGGAAAAGGGCGAGTGAGCGCGAGCACACAGGAGCAAAGACAAGCATCGCAGCTTGATGCGTAGTAAAAAAAAATAATAAATAGACAACTGGTCGACCTCAATAGAAATAAAAACCCAAAAGATTAGATAGAAAAAGAAACAAACACATAAATGTGGAGAGAAGGGCAGTGCGCACAGGAGCAAATGTAAACAGCAGACAGACCTGAATCCTTATCTTTACAAGGTCGACCTCAGAACTTTGTTCAGTTTGTCTCGGTGACGGATAATGGAAGGAAGGGCAGGCAACTGGTCGACTTCATTTAAATAAACAAATAAAAAATAAGATAAACTCTCAGGAATAGATGAATAATACCAAAAAAATTGTAAAGTGGAGAAAGCGAGAGCGCGCGAATGCACTCAAGCAAAGACAAACAGCACAGCACGATGCGTATTTTTTTTTAAATTGAAAAAATAAATCAAAAATAAAAATAAGTGGAAAAGGCGAGAGTGCGCGAGCACACAGGAGCAAAGACAAGCAGCGCAGCTTGATGCGTAGTAAAAAAAAATAATAAATAGACAACTGGTCGACCTCATTAGAAATAAAAACCCAAAAGATTAGATAGACAAACAAACAAACACATAAATGTGGAGAGAAGGCAGTGCGCGCAGGAGCAAAGGTAAACAGCAGACAGACCTGAATCCTTATCTTTACAAGGTCGACCTCAGAAACTTTGTTCAGTTTGTCTCGGTGACGGATAATGGAAGGAAGGGCAGGCAACTGGTCGAGTTCATTTAAATAAACAAATAAAAAATAAGATAAACTCTCAGGAATAGATAAATAATAAAAAAAATTGTAAAGTGGAGAAAGCGAGAGCGCGCGAATGCACTCAAGCAAACACAAACAGCACAGAACGATGCGTATTTTTTTAAAAATTGACAAAATAAATCAAAAAGAAATCAAAATAAAAATAAGTGGAAAAGGCGAGAGTGCACGAGCACACAGGAGCAAAGACAAGCAGCGCAGCTTGATGGCTAGTAAAAAAAATAATAAATAGACAACTGGTCGACCTCATTAGAAATAAAAACCCAAAAGATTAGATAGACAAACAAACAAACACATAAATGTGGAGAGAAGGGCAGTGCGCGCAGGAGCAAAGTTAAACAGCAGACAGACCTGAATCCTTATCTTTACAAGGTCGACCTCAGATCTTTGTTCAGTTTGTCTCGGTGACGGATAATGGAAGGAAGGGAAGGCAAATGGTCGACTTCATTTAAATAAACAAATAAAAAATAGATAAACTCTCAGGAATAGATAAATAATAACAAAAACATTGTAAAGTGGAGAAAGCGAGAGCGCGCGAATGCACTCAGGCAAACACAAACAGCACAGCAACGATGCGTATTTTTTTTTA